>NW_022473827.1:0-25630 GCF_009769535.1 Thamnophis elegans | reverse complement strand
CTATCTATCTATATGTCTATATCTATCTCTATCTATTTATCTATCTATCTATCTATCTATCTATCTATCTATCTATCTATCTATCTATCTATCTATCTATCTATCTATATATATATATATATTTATCTCTATCTCTATCTCTATATGTCTATATCTATCTATCTATCTATCTATCTATCTATCTTTATCTATCTATATCTCTATCTAAATATCTATATCTATATCTATAGATATAGATATATCATCTATCCATCCATCCATCCATCCATCCATCCAATAGCAATAGCAATAGCAATAGCAATAGCAATAGCAGTAGACTTATATACCGCTTCATAGGCCTTTCAGGCCTCTCTAAGCGGTTTACAGAGAGTCAGCATATTGCCCCCAACAATCTGGGTCCTCACCCATCCATCCATCCATCTCTCTCTCTCTCTCTCTCTCTCTCTCTCTCTCTCTCTCTCTGTGTGTGTGTGTGTTTGTGTGTGTTCCAGCATAACTCTGGATTTCAATTTCAACCAAACTTGGTACACAGATGACTTATTCTCTGGAAACAAATACTGGGGGGGTAAGACACCCCTAATAGCCCCCAGGGTGTGTGTTCTGTTAAGATACAGCCTGTTGTGCCTTCAAATGGCTTGTATTGTACTTCTGTAAAATCGCTTCTACTGTACAGCGCTGTGGAGTTGCCATGGCTTCACTATACTCCACAAGGGGGCTCCCTCAGGTAAGGGGGGGGGAATCTGACATTAGAAATTATGTTTGATCCAGACATATTCTCCTATAAATAAATATCCGGGCAATGCCAGGTTATCAGCTAGTCTTCAATATTAATGCCAATTGTCCCCTTTTTGGTCACCTCTCATTAGGGCTGGGGGTAGTGAGCAACTTGGCCAACATCTGACCTTTCCCCGGTCAGATTCTCCCTCGGGACAATCATGGAGTGGATGAGCACAGTTGAGTTGTCACAGCTGGCTAGCCTTTGTGGGTATCGTGTTGTGTGTCTTCTCAGTCACGAAGAGGGCAGCTCTTGAACTGGGGGGAACACACTTCAGCTAAGTGCATGATGGGGAAGGGTTTGGTTGTATCCAGGTTTAATCGTCAGGTGACCACAACTGGTTGACCTTCGATGATCAAAGTAGGAAGACTCCTGGACTTTTTGGTCAAGGCAGAAAAATTGTGAAAACATCCTGAGAAAACAGATGGAAGCTGATCAAGGAGAGATTCAACCTGGAAATAAGGAGGAATTTTCTGACCATGAGAACAATCCATGCATGGAACAGAAGTTGCCTTCGGAAGTTGTGGGAGTTTCATCCCTGGAAGCTTTCAAGAAGAGACTAGACTGCCCTCTGTCAGAAATGGAGTAAGGTCTCCTGCTTGGGCAGATGGGGTTGGACTAGATGACCTACAAGGTCCCTTCCAGCTCTATTCTGATTTATTCAATCTAGAAATAAGGAGAAATTTCCTGACAGAGCAATCAATGGAACAGAAGTTGTGGGAGCTTCATCCCTGGAAGCTTTCAAGAAGAGACTGGACTGCCCTCTGTCAGAAATGGTGTGGGGTCTCCTGCTTGGGGTGGGGGTGGGGGTTGGACTAGATGACCTCCAAGGCCCCTTCAAACTCTGGCATTCTATATTTAAAGGAAGAGAAATCCCTCTTCCATATCACATAAGTCCCATCTAGGTGGAGCTGGAGTCACCAAGAGACGGGATTAAGGAAAGTTGGGCTTAAGTTCTCCATAGCTTGTCCTCCAAACTCAACCCATCTGCTGGTTTGCATTGCATCTCCTTGGCAATGTTTAGTTGCCTCCCCCACATTCATAGACTCTCACTGAGACCCAGCAATACAGTAGAACAGTAAAAAGCTGCCTTGAAGTCCACTAGAATTTAGAATAACAGAGTTGGAAGGGACCTTGGAGGTCTTCTAGTCCAACCCCTTGCTCAGGCAGGAAACCCTACACCACCTCAAGTGAATGATTATCCAACACCATCTTAAAGACTTCCAGTGTTGGGGCATTCACAACTTCTGGAGGCAACTTCTGTTCCACTGATTAATTCTAACTGTCAGGAAATTCCTCCTTAGTTCTAGGTTGCTTCTCTTCTTGATTAGTTTCCACCCATTGCTTCTTGTTCTACCCTCAGGTGTTTTGGAGAATAGTTTGACTCCCTCTTCTTTGGGGCAGCCCCTCAAATATTGGAAGACTGCTATCCTGTCTCCTCTAGTCCTTCTTCTGATTAAACTGGACATACCCAGTTCCTGCAACCATTCTTCGTATGTTTTAGCCTCCAGTCTCCTAATCCTCTTTGTTGCTCTTCTCTGCACTCTTTCTAGAGTCTCCACATCTTTTCTACACCATTCCTTCCTTCCTTTTTCTTTCCATTCCCATCTCCTTCCTTCCTTTTCTCTCCTTCCTTCCATTCCCATCTCTTTCCTTCCTCTCCTTGCTTCCTTCCATTCCCATCTCCCTCCCTCCTTTCCTTTCTTTCTTTCTTCCTTCCTTCCTTCCTTTTTCTTTCCATTCCCATCTCCTTCCTTCCTTCCTTCCTTTCTTCCTTCCTCCCTCCCTTCCTTCATGAAGCACTCTGAAGCGGCATATAAGTCTGTTGCTATTGCTACCACCTAGACCTCACCTGTGCGTTTGGTTTTTCTTGCCTAGATGCAAAACCTTCCTCTCTTTTTTTCCCCACCAATTGAATCCCACTAACAAGCCAACCTCTCATCCTGCCCAGCAGACAAAACGGCTCTTGGCCTTTCTGGATTCTACACCCCCACAGCTTGTCCTAGCCTGCCCCTTTCAACAGCTGGATAGATTTTCCCCTCTTTTCGGGCAGGGCGCCATTACTCACTTCCGAAGGCCACCTGGCCTGCCAAAAGGCAATCCGGAGGGTCAAACCTCACCCCCAACAGCGTCATTCTCGTTAACCTGATCTTTCCGTCAATCACAAATGTCAGCATTGCCTGGAACATCCATTACTGCCCTCAAGGACTCCGCTTGTCAGGCTGTTTTGTCGCAGGCTGGAGCGACCTTCAGAGCAGGAGAAGCAGCCCAGCTGGTTGGGAGGGGGGTGTCATCTTCAGCTGGCCGGGTCCTTCTGTCGGGGCTCCCCAAGATTCATTTTAGGCCCCATGGGGTGGCTAAGTGTCGCCCCTCCTGTTCTCCAGTTATGTTGAACAACAGCTCACCAGATAGAAGTGGGGGGAAACTTCCATTGGGTACCCCAACTAGATGCAACCTACTAGACCACGGGTGTCAAACTCAAGGCCCGAGGGCCGGATCCGGCCCACAGAGTGCTTAGATCTGGCCCATGGGACCACCCTGGAAACAGCAAAGGACCAGACCGCAGTGCCATGCAGCCCTCCTGAGCTTCATTTTAGAATAGAATAGAAAACAGAAGAGAATGAGAAGAGAAGAAGATGGAATGCAGAATAGAATAGAATAGAATAATAGAGTTAGAAGGGACCTTGGTGGTCTTCTAGTCTAACCCCCTGCCTAGGCAGGAAACCCTAAACCACTTCAGAGAAATGGTTATCCAACGTCTTCTCACAAACCTCCAGTGTTGGGGCATTCACAACTTCTGAAGGCAAGTTGCTCCATTGATTAATTGTTCTCCCAGTCAGGAAATTTCTCCTTAATTCTAGGTTGCTTCTCTCCTTGATTAGTTTCCACCCATTGCTTCTTGTTCTACCCTCAGGTGCTTTGGAGAATAGTTTGACTCCCTCATCTTTCTGGCAGCCCCTGAGATATTGGAACATTGCTATTATATCTCCCCTAGTTCTTTTTTTTCATTAAACCAGACATAACCCAATTCCTGCAACCGTTCTTCATATGTTTTAGCCTCCGGTCCCCTAATCTTCTTTGTTGCTCTTCTCTGCACTTTTTCCAGAGTCTCCACATCTTTTCTACATCGTGGTGACCAAAACTGGATGCCGTATTCCAAGTGTGGCCTTACCAAGGCCTTATAAAGTGACATTAACCCTTCAGGTGATCTTGATTCTCTCCCTCCGTTGATGCAGCCTAGAACTGTGTTGGCTTTTTTGGCAACTGCTGTGCACGTTTGGCTCCTATTTCAATGGTTGTCCACTAGGACTCCAAGATCCCTCTAGCAGTTACTACTATTGAGCGAGGTGCCACCTATACTGTCGCTGTGCATTTCGTTTTTCTTGCCTGAATGTAGAACCTGACTTTTTTCACCATTTTCACTGGCAGAGGGTTGC
Organism: Thamnophis elegans; assembly: GCF_009769535.1. Lineage (NCBI taxonomy): Eukaryota > Metazoa > Chordata > Lepidosauria > Squamata > Natricidae > Thamnophis > Thamnophis elegans. The sequence continues at coordinate 21,418 of NW_022473827.1, read as the reverse complement.
AGGGGGCTTTCGCAGCCGAAAACAGAGCTGAGGAGCCCATTTTCTCTGGCAGAGCCCTCTGGCCACCACAGGCACCTCCGACACAAGTGACATTGAGTTGGCCATGCCCACTCTGGCCACGCCCACTCCAGCCCCAGGTCAAACAGAACCCTGATGTGGGCCTCAATGAAATAGAGTTTAACACACACACACCTGGACTAGGCTGCAGCAGAACAACACACTCAAGTGATGGGAGGTGGAAAATTCAAGAAGAAAGCTCATCCATGCAAAAGGAGACGTTACCCTGGATTCATAGCCTAGCTTGACCAGATTCCTGAGCAGTCTAGTCCTAAGCTTGGAGTAGAAGATCTACAAGGTCCCTTCTGTTATTCTGTTACTCTGAAAGTCTCGTTTTCAATCCGTTCCCCAGCCAGACTTTCTCTGCCTTTCAGAAGTTCACAATTAGTGTTTGAAGGGACCTTGGAGGTCTTCCAGTCCAGCCCCCTGCTCAAGCAGGAAACCATCCCACACAATCTCTTCTCGAAAACTCCCTCCTGTCCAATCTCTTCTTAAAAACCTCCAGTGTTGGAGCATTCACAACTTCTGGAGGTAAGCCATTTCACTGATTAATTGTTCTGTCCGGAAATTCCTCTTTAGTTCTAGGTTGCTTCTCTCCTTAATTATTTTCCATCCATTGTTCTTTGTCCTGCTTTCAGGTGTCTTGGAGAATAGCTTGACTCCCCCTCTTCTTTCTGGCAGCCCCTCAAATACTGAAAGACTGCTATCCTGTCTCCCCTAGTCCTGCTTTTCATCAAACTAGACATACCTAGATCCAGAGGAGGTATTCAGGTTCTAACCAGTTCTGGAGAACCGATAAATACCACCTCTGGCTGGCCCCGCCCCATCTATTCTCTGCCTCCCGAATCCCAGATGATCGGGAGGGAATGGGGATTTTGCAGTATCCTTCCCCAGCCATGCCCACCATGGCATGCCACGCCCACCAAGCCATGCCTACAGAACCGGTAGTAAAAAACGTTGAATCCCACCACTGCCCAGTTCCCATCGTATGTTTTAGCCTCCAGCCTAAAACATCATCGAAACAACTAAAACTCTAAAATATCCTTCTCCAAAAAGAACCAGGACTGGAGACCAGCTCACTTTGCAGGTAAGTACGCAACAATGCAGTGAAAGGGTAGCCCACAACAAGGGTCCCCAACCTTGGGACCGCAGGGACCACTAAATTCATAATTTTAAATCCTGGAAGACCACTAATAGGATCTGCCTACAGAGTGGCTGGGTGGGCGTGGCTAGGTGGTCACGTGACTGGATGAGTGTGGCCAACTGAATGTCACTCATGTCGAGGGGTGCCTTGCCAGCCTCTGCTCACCCCTCCCCTCCCAGCCACTTTTCGCCTGTCCACCCGGGCTCCTTAGGGCCCCAACAGGAAGCCGTTGCTGGAGTTGAGCAGCCACCAGGAGAAAGAGTTGGCAAAAGAGCTCAGTTCAAATTGGATCTGGCCGAGAAGGAGGCTCAGCAGAAGCACCTCACTGAGGACTAGGAGCATAGGCTTTCCAAGCAGAGGGAAGACCTACGGGAGTGCAAGGCCAGGTGCCGGCGCCTGGAGGCTCAGCGGGCTGAGATGGTCGGCCAGTTCCAGGCCATGATGCAGTCCCACTGGAACGAGGCCCTCTGGCTCTTCGCCATCAGCGGCTCTTCCCTCCAGCCTTGGCCCAAAGCCCCCCCTCCAGGAGGCCGAAGCAGACCTCAAGTCAGAATTTCTGCCCCCCTCCGACCCTCCCCAAAAGACCCCGAAGGGGGAGACTCTCTGCAGCAACACAAGCGTCCATTGCACGTATCTGTCCCAGGGGCCGTAATTTGAAGACCCCTGATTTAGTGCAATATAAAAAATGCAAATAATTTTTCAGCAGACCACCAAAATTTTCTCACGGACCCCCAGTTGGTGACCTCCTATCTGGAGCACCTTTTGAGGGCCGTACACCATTTGTGCAGGGGGCCAAATCGGACACAGGGCAGGGCCAGCCTCCTCCCCACCCCCATCCCTTCTTCAGAGCAGGGCTGGATAAACCTGGCTGGCCACCCGGTGCCCCCTTCCTCATTCCTTGCTTGTGGAAAAGGCTTTCGAATTCAGGCAGCGGGGTGCCTGCAACCTGGCCAGGAGGCACATCTGGCGGTGGGACAGTGTCCCAAGGCTATGTTGAATACTGCGCATCAGTGTCCGCGTTCCCTCCAGGAAGAGGTCCAAGCAAGGGCTTCAAACCTTGGCCGGCAGAGTCTCCAGAGGCAACATAAACTTGTCACTCTGACCTCCAGCTGGCTTTGCGCTGCTGGCAGTTGCCAAGGAGAAGTGAGTTGTTGAGCCCTCTTCTTGCTTGGAGAGCTCACTGACCGCCAGCCCAGCCAAGCGTGTTGCGGAGAAGCCCAAGGCTGGGGCATCTGGTGCGCTGGCTCGGTCCAGGAAGGTCAGGGATTTGACCCTTGGCAAGCCTGGGAGAAGGGAGCGCTCACGTCCTGTGTGGTGGGCCACACCTGCTCCAGCCACGTTCCAGGAACGTGGCGGAGGCAAGAAGCTGAACCCTGCAGCAGAGAGCCAAGAGAGGATGGCGATAGAGGCCTTATCTCTCTCCCGCTTGGTCTCTGTGAAATATCAAGGCTGAACTCAACACGTCCTGCCAGGATCCCTGCGCCAGTCGGTTGCGGGACTCCTGCTCCAGGCTCAGGGGGAACAGCTGGCTGGGAAGGCCTGCAGAACTTCACAGAGAATTCTCCTCCTCCTCCTCCTCCATCGCCTCTTCCTTTTCCTCCTCCTCCTCTTCCTCCTTCTCCTCCTCTTCCTCCACCTCCATCTCCTTTTTCTGCTCCTTCTCCTCCTCCTCTTCCTCCATCTCCTCTTCCTTTTCCTCCTTCCTCCTTCTCCTCCTCCTCTTCCTCCATCTCCTTTTTCCTCTTCTTCCTCTTTCTCCTCCTTCCTCTTCCTCCTTCTCCTCCTCTTCCTCCTCCTCCTCCTCTTCTTCCTTCTCCTCCTCCTCTTCTTCCTTCTCCTCCTCCTCTTCCTCCATCTCCACCTCCTTTTCCTCCTCCTCCTCTTCCTCCTCCTCTTCCTCCTTCTCCTCCTCCTCTTCCTCCATCTCCCTCCTTTTCCTCTTCTTCCTCATTCTCCTCCTCTTCCTCCATCTCCCTCCTTTTCCTCCTCTTTCTCCTTCTCCTCCTCTTCCTCCATCGCCTCTTCCTTTTCCTCCTTCCTCCTTCTCCTCCTCCTCTTCCTCCATCTCCTTTTTCCTCTTCTTCCTCCTTCTCCTCCTTCCTCCTCTTCCTCCTTCTCCTCCTCTTCCTCCTCCTCCTCTTCTTCCTTCTCCTCCTCCTCTTCTTCTTCTCCTCCTCCTCTTCCTCCATCTCCACCTCCTTTTCCTCCTCCTCCTCTTCCTCCTCCTCTTCCTCCTTCTCCTCCTCTTCCTCTATCTCCTCTTCCTTTTCCTCCTTCTCCTCCTCCTCTTCCTCCATCTCCCTCCTTTTCCTTTTCTTTCTCCTTCTCCTCCTCTTCCTCCATCTCCCTCCTTTTCCTCCTCTTTCTCCTTCTCCTCCTCTTCCTCCATCACCTCTTCCTTTTCCTCCTTCTTCCTTCTCCTCCTCCTCTTCCTCCATCTCCTTTTTCCTCTTCTTCCTCCTTCTCCTCCTTCCTCCTCTTCCTCCTTCTCCTCCTCTTCCTCCTCCTCTTCTTCCTCCTCCTCCTCTTCTTCTTCCTTCTCCTCCTCCTCTTCCTCCATCTCCATTTCCACCTCCTTTTCCTCCTTCCTCCTTCTCCTCCTCCTCTTCCTCCATCTCCCTCCTTTTCCTCTTCTTCCTCCTTCTCCTCCTCTTCCTCCATCTCCCTCCTTTTCCTCCTCTTTCTCCTTCTCCTCCTCTTCCTCCATCGCCTCTTCCTTTTCCTCCTTCCTCCTTCTCCTCCTCCTCTTCCTCCATCTCCTTCCTTTTCCTCCTCTTCCTCCTTTTCCTCTTCCTCCATCGCCTCTTCCTTTTCCCCCCTTCTCTTTCTCTTCCTCTTCTCCTTCTCCTTCCTTTTCCTCCTCTTCCTCCTTCTCCTCCTCTTCCTCCTCCTCCTCTTCCTCCATCTCTTTCCTTTTCTTCCTTCCTCCTCCTCCTCCTCTTCCTCCATCTCCTTCCTTTTCCTCCTCTTCCTCGTCGTCCTCCTCCTCCTCTTCCTCCTCCTCTTCTTCTTCTTCCTCCTCCCCCTCCTCCTCCCCCCCTCTTCCTCTGCCTCCTCCATTCCCACCAAAAAAAAAAACCCCACCACCATGCCATGCATAGTCTCTGTGCATGGCATGTGGAAGACCTCTATTGCGGTGCCCTTGCTCTTTGAGAAAGAATCAAGGTGGTGGTGTCACTCAGGGAAAGCAGTGGTGGCCCCAGAGAAGGATGGGGTGCTGAAATGTAGAGCCCACCAAGCCAAAACCTTCTGGGCGTGGCTGAGCTTAAATATTTAGAGAAGAGCAACCAGGATGATTAAGGGACTGGAGACTAAAACATATGATGAACAGTTGCAGGAACTGAGCATGGCTGGTCTAGGGAAGAGAAGGACCAGGGGAGACAGGAGTCTTCCCATATTTGAAGGCTGCCACAGAGAGGTGGGGGTCAAGGTATTGTCCAAAGCTCCTGGAGGCCAGACAAGGAACAATGAATGGAAACTGAACAAGGGGAGATTCAACCTGGAAATAAGGAGGAATTTCCTGACAGTGAGAACAATCAACCTATAGAACAGAAGTTGCCTTCAGAAGTTGTGGGAGCTTCATCCCTGGAGGCTTTCAAGAAGAGACTGGACTGCCCTCTGTCAGAAATGGTGTAGGGTCTCCTACTTGGGGGAGTGGGTTGGACTAGATGACCTACAGGGTACCTTCCAACTCTATTCTGACTGATTTATTCATTTAACCTAGAAATAATGGAAACTGAACATGGAGAGATTCTACTTGGAAATAAGGAGAAATTTTCTGACAGAACAACCCACCAATAGAACAGAAGTTGTGGGAGCTTCATCATTGGAGGCTTCCAAGAAGAGGCTGGGCTCCCAGCTGTCTGAAATACTGTGTAGGGACTCCTGCTTGTCAGGGGGTTAGACTAGATGACCTACAAGGTCCCTTCCAACTCTGTTATTATGTTATTTAGTTGAAGTTGCTCCACATAATTGCTGCCCCACACATCCATCCTCTCAGCTACGCCTCCCTTACTCTTTGTAGAGTCCGTGGGCTTCCCCCTATGGTCCCCCCCTCAAAGAACAATATGAAGTCCCATGTATGACCTCTAGAGCATTTCCAGTGCAGTAACAGCAGATATTGGCCTTCTGCCCTCTTTCTTGTCCACCTAAGTAGAGCTAAGGTGAGACTGAACCAGCCTGTTGGGACCCCGAAGAAGACAGCAAGCCTTCCCCAACCATGAATGGCCCCTGAAGGATCCCCTTGGTGGTCCTGAGGGTGCAGCCCCCAAAGATCTTGTCTGCAACCTGGAATTATGGAGAAGCTTCCTCAGAGTGAAAACAATTAACCAGTGGAAGTTGTAGGCTCTCCATCACTAGAGGTTTTTAAGAAGAGTCTGGACTGCCAGCTGTCAGAAAGGGCGTGTAGGGTCTCCTGCTTGAGCAGGAGGCTGGGCTAGAAGACCTCCAAGGTCCCTTCCATCTCTATTCTATTCTATTCTATTCATATTATTCTGTTCTGGTTGCTTGATTGAACCTGTAGAATGGCTTGCCTCCAGAGGTTTTGGGTGCTCCAACAAAACCGGAAGAAGACACTGGTGGTTTTAAAACAGCCGGCCTCAGTTTTAGCCTGGCCCAAGGAAGTGGCCACTCGACTTGGGAGCCATTTTGGCTCTTGGCTCAGCAGCCGAAGCCTCCCAAAAGCCACCCAGTTGAGGCCTTGAAGCTTCCTAAGGTTCAATTCTCAAAACATTGGCACCGTCTCCGAACATCTGGTATTTGACTGATAATTATCTCTGATGCAACCAGAAATCTCTCTCTGTGTGTCTGTCTGTCTGTCTCCCTCTCTCCCTCTCTCTCTCTTTCTCTGTCTCTCTCTCTGTGTTACTTTTCTCTCTGTGTCTCTTTCCCTCTGTCTGTCTCTCTCTCTCTCTGTGTGTAACTGTGTGTGTGTTTCTTGTCTCACTTTCTGCCTCTGTCTCTCTGTGTCTCTCTCTCTGTGTTACTTGTCTCTATCTCTTTCTCTATCTGTGTGTGTTACTTGTCTTTCTGTGACTCTTTCCCTTTCTCTCTCTGTTACTTGTCTCTGTGTCTCTTTCTCTCTCTCTCTCTCTCTCTCTCTCTCTCTCACTGTGTGTGTGTGTGTGTGTGTCTCTCTCTCTGTTACTTGTCTCTCTATCTCTTTCCCTCTCTGTGTGTGTGTTACTTGTTTTTCTGTGTCTCTTTCCCTCTGTGTCTCTGTCTCTCTGTGTGTGTCTGTCTGTCTGTCTGTCTCTCTGTCTCTCTCTCTCTCTCTGTATTACTTGTCTCTCTGTGTCTCTTTTCCACTGTCTCTGTGTGTGTGTGTGTATCTGTGTGTGTGTGTGTGTGTGTTTCTTGTCTCACTTTCTGTCTCTTTGACTCTGTGTGTGTTTCTTGTCTCTCTGACTCTCTCTGTCTCTCTTTCTCTCTCTGACACTCTCTCTGTGTGTCTCTTGTCTCTCTTTCCCTCTCCATCTCTGTCTCTTTCTCTCTCTCTCTCTCTCTTTCCCTCCCTCTGTCTCCTTGCTTCTTCACTGCTGCTGCTCCTCATTTCAGCTGGCAACCCCCAGAAGACCTCCCTGCTAGAGATCCTGTCCCCCCACCCCACACATCCTCTTCTAGCTAACTTTTGCTTCATCTCAAAATCTGAATTTCCCTCCCTAAGCAAGATGGGGCATTCAGGAAGTTGCACCGCAATTTCACAATCTTTTTTTTTGGGGGGGGGGCACTGTTGTTTAAATGAATCCCTGTGGTTCTTAAGCGAGTCAGGTAGTCGTTAAGTAAATCCACCCCATTGGTTTTGCTTGCCGGAAGCCATCTGGGGACGTCGAAGAGGGTGATCACACCACCATGGGGTGCAACAATCAACCCATGGAGCAGAAATTGCCTTCAGAACACCACCAGAAGAAGACTCCAGTTGTTTTAAAACAGCCGGCCTCAGTTTTAGCCTGGCCCAAGGAAGTGGCCACTCGACCTGGGAGCCATTTTGGCTCTTGGCTCAGTAGCCGAAGCCTCCAAAAGCCACCCAGTTGAGGCCTTGAAGCTTCCTAAGGTTCAATTCTCAAAACATTGGCACCGTCTCCGAACATCTGGTATTTGCTGATAATTACCTCTGATGCAACCAGAAATATATATATATCTCTCTCTCTCCCCCCCTCCCTCCCTCTGTTTCTCTCTTTCTCGCTCTGTTATCTCTCTGTCGGTCTGTCTCTGTGTCTTTTCTCTCTGTCTCTCTACCTCTGTCTCTTTCCCTCTGACTTTGCCTCTCTCTGTGTGTCTCTTGTCTCTCTGTGTTACTTGTCTGTCTCTCTCTCTCTGTCTCTCTGTCTTTTCCCCTCTGTCTCTGTCTCTCTCTGTGTGTCTGTCTCTGTCTGTCTCTGTCTGTCTGTTTCTCTCTCTGTGTGTCTCTCTCTCTGTTTCTTGTCTCTCTCTCTATCTGTCTTTCTGTCTCTCTCTGTCTCTCTGTGTCTCTCTCTCTCTCTCTGTGTTTCTTCTCTCTCTCTCTGTCCTTCTCTCTGACTCTGTGTGTGTGTGTGTGTTACTTGTCTTTCTGTTCTCTTCCCCCCGCCCCACTGTGCGTTTCTTGTCTCCCACTCTCTGTCTCTCTGTCTCTCTGTCTCTCTGTTTCTGTGTGTGTGTGTGTGTTTCTTGTCTCTCTGTCTCTCTCTGTCTCTCTCTGTCTTTCTCTCTGACTCTGACTCTCTGTGTGTGTGTTACTTGTCTTTCTGTTCTCTTTCCCCATCTCTTTCTGTGCGTTTCTTGTCTCCCACTCTCTGTCTCTCTGTCTTTCTGTCTCTCTGTTTCTGTGTGTGTGTGTTTCTTGTCTCTCTGTCTCTCTCTGTCTCTCTCTGTCTTTCTCTCTGACTCTGACTCTCTGTGTGTGTGTTACTTGTCTTTCTGTTCTCTTTCCCCATCTCTTTCTGTGTGTTTCTTGTCTCCCACTCTCTGTCTCTTTCTGTCTGTGTCTCCCACTCTCTGTCTCTCTGTCTCTCTCCCCCTCTGTCTCTCTCTCTCTCCCTCTGTGTCTCTTTCCCTCTGTCTCTTTCTGTGTCTCTTGTCTCTCTCTGTGTGTGTTACTTGTCTCTCTGTGTCTCTTTCCCTCTGTCTCCCTCTCTGTCTCTCTCTGTGTGTTTCTTGTCTGTCTGTCTGTCTGTGTCTCTGTCTGTCTCTGTCTCTTTCTCTGTCTCTCTCTTTCTCTCTGTCTCTCTGTGTGTTTCTTCTCTCTCTCTCTCTCTTTCTCTCTGTGTGTCTGTCTCTCTCTCTCTCTGTCTCTCTTTCCCTCTCGGTCTCTCGGTCTTGGTCTCTCTCTCTCTTTCCCTCCCTCTCTCTCCTTGCTTCTTCGCTGCTGCTGCTGCTGCTCCTTTCAACTGGGATGCAGGGAAGAAGCCTAGGAGAGGGAGGGGGGTTCTTCCCCTCGGGATGTGTGCAGGCAGCCCACCCCACAGCACTCTGCAGGCCCTCGGAGGCCCGTCCTGGCATCCTCCCTGGCTGGACGAGGCCAGCTCCAACCCTCCGTTCTCTCCACCTTGCAGGCTGACTAACCACTCGAGGTTCCCAACGTTCCCAAGGACCAACTCGTAAATTTAGGGCTTGGAGGAGAGCCGTGGAGGTTGCGGCCTCTGCACCCTTTGGGTGGGAGAACGGAGGGGTGGGGTCTTCAGGAAAGTCCGAGGGCGGCTGGGGGTGGCTGGGGGGGGGCAGCAAAGGGGCAGCCAAGCCTTCGGTGCAGATGGCACCTTTCTTGCAAAGGCCCCACGTTGCTTAGCAACGAGTCCGTGTTCTTTGGCTGGTGGGGAGGAAGACTAGGCCCGTCCGCCAGTTATTGTCTCCACCATCGAACATCTTGAAGCCCTGGAGGAGAAATTGAGGTCCTCCGTTTGCTGGCAACCCCCAGAAGACCTCCCTGCTAGAGAGCCGTTCCCCCCCCCTTCTAGCTAACTGCTGCTTCGTCTCCAGATCTGAATTCCCTCCCTAAGAAAGGTGGGGCATTCAGGAAGTTGCGCCCCAATTTCGCAGTCTTTGTTTGGGGGGCACTGTTGTTTAAATGAATCCCTATTGTTCTTAAGTGAGTCAGGTAGTCGTTAAGCAAATCCAGCGTTTCCCCCATTGGCTTTGCTTGCCGGGAGCCGCCTGGGGAGGTTGAAATGAGCGGTCGCACCACCATGGGGTACAACAATCAACCCATGGAACAGAAGATGCCTTCAGAAGTTGTGGGAGCACCATCCCTGGTGGCTTTTAAGAAGAGACTGGACCGCCGTCTGTCAGAAATGGTGTAGGTTCTCCTGCTTGGGCAGAGGGGGTTGGACTAGATGACCTACAAGGTCCCTTCCAACTCTGGTATTCTATATTCAATGGAACAGAAGAAGCCTTCGGAACTTCCATCTGTATCAGCCTCTCTGAAAACACCCCAAAAAATAGAAGCAAGTCTTCCCCAGATGTTCCCTGACTTCCCCTTCTCTGCAGCCAATTGGGTGGCTGCCGGCATTCTTCTCAGGATTTTGGCTAATGAGAAAGAGAGAAAGAGAGAGAGAAAGAGTGAGAGAGTGAGAGACAGAGAGAGAAAGAGAGAAATACAAAGAAAGAAAGAGAAACAGCGAATGCTGGCTGGGGAATTCTGGGAGTTGAAGTCCGGACATCTTCAAGTTGCCAAGGTTGAGAAACACTGGTTTATACAACCAAAGATTGTGTTAGGGCTGTTTTTTTTCCACTGCCGCTGACTCATGTTTAAGGGATCGTCCACTAGGATTCCAAAGTCTGGTTATTAAAACTCAGTCGTGGTGAATCAGGTGATCGCAGCTGGGTTTTTGAAACCACCGTCTCCTCCTTCGGCTGGAAATTGGATCTGACTGAGCTTCTTCTACAATCTGTGATGATATCGAGAAGACACAAAACTCCCGCTGGATTAGCCTAGATCAGTGGTTCCCAAACTTGGCAACTTTAAGACTTGTGGACTTCAACTCTCAGAATTCTCCAGGCAGCTCTGGGAGTTGAAGTCCACAAGTCTTAAAGTTGCCAAGTTTGGGAACCACTGGCCTAGATTCCACTCAGGTAGAAATACCTGGATTTTCTGACATTGTGAAGTCACTTGTAATGTCCTCTTGCAGATGGTGGGTTCACCATGACCAGTGGTGGGTTTCAAACATTTTTGGAACCTCTTCTGTAGGTGTGGCCTGCTTTCCGGGTCCACTGGTGGAACCTCTTCTAACCGGTTCGGTAGATTTGACGAACCGGTTCTACCGAACTGGTGCGAACCGGTAGGAACCCCCACCTCTGACCATGACCTTCTCATCATCCTACCTGATCTTCTTCTCAAGCCTTCTCCATACCCCACTAAGTCTCAACACGACCTACCATCCTTGATTTGGCTCGGTGTCTCATTCCCACTCACCCCCTTGGCAAGTGTCATCGCTCCACCCTTTGAACCTCAGTCAAAACATCTGGATGCCTTTTAAAAAAAATATTTTCAAACATACAAATACAAAAAAAAAAAAACCTTAAGCATAGGCTACATTTACACAATACATTGGAACGTTGTGTTCCTTCTCATAGCAGTTTCAAATCGGCACAATTCTCTTTATGCTATTTCCCCTTCTAATATGTTTCGTTTTGAGTTTCACCGTTTTTAACCCTCTTATTTTACTTATCTATCTGATATATCGGGTGATTACCTCTGATAAGTTGAATTTATCTTGAGTATAAACACACACACACACATGCACGCACACAGGTTAATGAAAGAATCTAATCTAAATCAAAAAGTAGAAATTCAGGAGGATTGTCATATATATATATAATCCTCCTGAACTTCTACTTTTTGACATTATGACATTCTTTCATTAACCTTTGTTTCTTTTCTCCAACTACCTATACCATTTTCCCCATATCCGGTAATATTCTGTCTCTTCCTTTCCCGGAATTTCTTTTGTTAACTTGTCCATTTTGGCACAGTCCAGAACCTTTCTTATTATTCCGACTTCGTTTGGTATCAGTTTGTTTTTCCATTACTGAGCGAAAGCAATCCATGCCCCCCCCGCCCACCGTAATTATGTGTAGAATTAAATACACATCTGGATGCCTTTGGGGGTGGGCCACCTGTCCCCACATCAGGGGACAAATTTTGCTAGGGCACAGCATCCTTGGCCCCTTCTCATCGAAATTATCCTTTGAATCCGCAAGTTCCACAAGAGAACGTTTTGCAAAGAGCCGTCATTTGTAAACAAAAAGGCCTTTTCTTTTCAATAGTCTTCAATATCTTCATAAACGACTTAGATGAGGGAATAGAAGGGGAATTCCCCAAATTTGCAGGTGATACTAAGCTGGCAGGAATAGCCAACACCCTAGATGATAGGCTCAAGGTGCTGATGGATCTTGACAGATTTGAACCCTGGGCCCTATCTAACAAAATGAAATTAAATGTAGAGAAAAGTCAAGTCTTACCCTTAAGCAAGAAAAACCCCAAGGACACATATAAACTGGGTGAAACCAGGCTTAATAGCAGCAACTGGGAGAGGGATCTTGGAGTCTTAGTGGACAACCAGCTAAATAGGAGCCAGCAGTGTGCAGGGGCAGCCAAAAGAGCCAATGCAATCCTAAATTGCATTAATAGAGGGATACAATCAAGATCAAGGGAGGTATTAATACCACTCTATAAAGCCTTAGTAAGGCCACACCTAGGATACTGCATCCAGTTTTGGTCACTACACTATAAAAAAGAGGTTGAGACTCTATAAAGAGTGCAGAGAAAAGCAAACAAGAAGAGGCTAAAGGCTAAAACATACGATGAACGGTTGCAGGAACTGGGCCTGGCTAGTCTAGGGAAGAGAAGGACCAGGGGAGACAGGAGAGCATCTTCCAATACCTGAGGGGCTGCCACAGAGAGGAGGGGGTCAAGCTATTGTCCAAAGCACCCGAAGGCCAGACAAGGAATAATGGATGGAAGCTGACCAAGGAGAGATTTGACATGGAAATAAGGAGCAATTTTCTGACAGTGAGAGCAATCAACCCATGGAACTGAAGTTGTGGGTGTAGGGTCTTCTGCTTGGGTGGGGGCTTGGATTAGATGATCTACAAGGCCCCGTCCAACTCTGTTAATTTGTAAAGGACATTGAGACTCTAGAAAGAGGGCAGAGCAACCAGGATGATGAGTGGACCGGAGGCCCAAGCATATGAAGAACAGTTGCAGGAACTGGGCATGGCTGGTCTAGAGAAGAGAAGGACCAGGGGAGACAGGATAGCAGTGTTCCAATATTTGAGGGGCTGCCCCAGCGAGGAGGGGATCAAACTATTCTCCAAGGCACCTGAAGGCCAGACAAGGAATAATGGATGGAAACTGATCCAGGAGAGATTCAACCTGGAAATAAGGAGGAACTTTCTAACAGTGAGAACAATCAACCAAAGGAACAGAAGTTGTGGGAGCTTCATCACTTGATATTTCAAGAAGAGACTGGACTGACATCCGTCAGAAATGATGTAGGCTGTGATGGCGGATCTATGGCAGACATGCGAGAGGTGGCACGTGCTGTTGCCAGCTGCTCTTCTGGTCTCCAGTGCGTCCATGTGCTCCCATCAACTAGTTTTTGCGGGTGCCGGAGTGCCAGAAAAACAGCCAAAAAACAGTTTTCAGGCCGTCTTTGAGCTGGTTTTGGCTTGAAAAAGCCTGAAAATCGGCCTGAAAATGACCCCAAAATGCCCCAAAAAACAGGCATGAGTGTGCCAGCCAGCTGATGTTTGGGTTTCTGGCACTCTGGCATTCTGGCATTCCGGCATTCCAGCACACGAACATGCATGCATGCGCATTCCGGTTTGGGCACTCGCTGCCCAAAAGGTTCGCCATCCCTGGTTTAGTTTCTCCTGCTTGAGTGGGGGGTTGAACTAGATGACCTATAAGGTCCCTTCCAACGCTGTTATTTTGTTTTTTTTTAGGGAGTGGGTGTTTCATCCATGCCTCGCAACTGCCTTTGCACAGGGAAGGATTTGTGTGTGTGTGTGTATTTAAAAACAAGGCAGGTTGAAGTCAAACAACACACCCACACCCACAAAAAAAGCAGCTGGCAAGAGCCAAAATGGTCTCCCCTGGCATCTCTGGCGGCCTCTGCGGTGGGATAACCAGGATGGGATAAAACGTCCATCTCTTGACGGGGTGAAGCCGAAAAGAAAAATGGTTCAGGCCAGCAGGACCAGGGCAATAAATCCACCCCCCTCCCTCCTTCCCTCAATTTTTTTTTAATGTTCTCTGCCCCTCCCTCAACCATCTATTAACAAGTTTCTTTCTTGTGTTGCCTTATCTATGGCAAAGGCCCTCTTTATCTTCTCGGCTGCCACATTCTGATGCTGGTTTATGAACGGTGTTTTTGTATCTTATTTTTGTTTCTTCTTCTTTCTGGGGTTATATTTTCCCTCCCTCCCTTTCTTATCCCACCCCCCCCCTTCTGTTGCTAGCACCGTCACGTGGCTGGGGAGGAAGCCAATGAAGCAAGAATTTGAAATCTACCGTGGTCACCATTGGGAGGCGGGGACTGGACCAGTGTCCGGCAAAAAAAAGACTGCGACTGCCAGGGCAAGCGAGGATCCCACGGTTCTACCTGGCAGTCAGTCCCGCCGTCGGTGGCAAAAAGTGGGCTCCATGTAGCTCCATCCGGATTAAGACCCGAGTCCAAAGCTTTGGCCTCCAGCCACTTTCACTCTTGGGAGAACTTCAACGCTGAAGGAGAAGCTGGTGGAGTCATAAACGGAGAGAGAGAAAGAGAGAGAAAAAACGAGGGCTACTTTCCAAGTAAGTGATTGATAACAGCCTACTGCCAAGGTCATCGCTGCAATTTTGCTTTTTATCTATTTCGGTGATAATCTGTGGTCTCCGGCTAAAGATGAGGTGGGACAGGAGCAGTGCCAATCTCTCTGTTTAAGGCCGGGGTGGCCTGGAAGATCTACTCTGCTCCCGAATAGGACTTTGGAGGTTGAACTTGAAGTAGAATTCTGGACCCTTCTCTTACTTGTTGAGATGTTGTGGTTCGCTCGGCCCCCGCTGGTGCATTTTGCCAGCCTGTTACTTCCCCACCATCTGGGCTACTAACATCTTCTCCAGCTAGTCAGGAGAAAGGTCCCCGAGGCCCAGATGTTGAGGCCGTTTCCCCAGCAGGCTCAACCGTTCCACAACCTGCTGTGATATGGTGACAGGAGGTTTTGTTTGGCAAGAGGGGATGCTAAGATAGGGCTGAGAATTTGCACCCCCAGAAGCTGTAGAGTGTCTCCGTTCCTTTGGTAGATAACACCCACCAACCTCCCCCCCCCAATATAAAAACTGAATCCTACTCATCTCTGGACACTGCAAAGCATGTTTTGAGAGCCCCGTTTTCAGGTGGTCTCATGGAGAAGACAGCTTGCTAGAAATGGACCAGGCCGGGAGTGTAGCTTTGTTGTGCTTCTCCTTTTTTCTCATTCCATCACAAATTCCAAAGTCCAAAAGTGAGGAAGCTCCTTGTAAGACAGAAAAAAGCTCTTTTGGTCTCTCAAGGAAGGGGCTTAGAGAGGCCCCCTGGTCTATTTTTGAATCTTGGCTTCAGGATAGGAGAACTCGATTTATTCTTGTTTAATCCGCAGTTCTCCAAATTCCCCCCTCCCCCTGAAATCCAGATTCCTGGAGAGGAGGCCCATCGCAGTTCATTCTTGCTCTCTTGGGCGTCCGAAAACGAATCTTCTTCCAGGTGGCCTTCTATCCTTCTTACATCCCATCCAAGTTTATCCATTTCTTCCAACGGACCCCGGGGCCCAGTCAGTTTCATGCATGACTTGGCATCCTTTTCCTGAGGTCTTTGCGTCAGATGTGGGGTTGTCAAAAGGAAGATGGAGAATTTTGCCTGGGTCTCTCTTGAATTCCACGCCGCAGGGGACATCGGTGGAGCAGAAGGGGGTCCTATTTGGTGAGGTTGGCCCTTCTTGTCCATTATTCTAGACTTTATTCTGCTCTTAGCTGCAAAGTGTGTTGAGGGCCACACCATTTCTTTGACCCAACTCGCTGCCTGTGGTTTCCCAGTTGTTCTAGACTTTATTCCCCTCTTGTGTGTTAGCTGCAAAGAGTGTTATCTCTTTGACCCAACTTTGAGCCCACTGCCTGTGGTTTCCCAGTGGTTGGACTGCCACTCTAGCATCCTTCCAACGGGCTGCACATCTGGCCAGACCCAAAATGCAAACCTAAAAAGCGCCAGCGTTGTCTACCTCTGCCAGGTTCAGCCCTGCAGCTTCCAGCTGGCCTGGAGAGGACACTCTGCCTATGCTCAAGGCACGCTGGCTCTCCAGCTGCTATGATTCCATGGGGGAGCAGCCACTCCTCGGCCACAGAGGCCTTTAGCTGTCTCCTGACTGCCGTTCCCCCTCCAGGGGAGGCAGGAAATGCTTCCTCCAAGAACAGCTGCCAGAGGAAGGCAATGCAGGGTGGGAGTGCCCCCTCCTCACGGCACAGGCGCCTTCTTCACCTGGATGGGGAAAAGGCACTTGGGATTGTCGGTGTGTGTGTGTCTGTGTGTGTGTGTGTGAGAGTAAATATAGGGAATACACACTCCCACCACCAGAAGCTGCTTCTCTCCCTGCAGGGCAAGTTCACTTCCTTGCAAGGAAAGCTCCAGCAACCCAGCTTGCACCTTGAGAGCTAGATTTCCAAGTGCCCAGATTTTAAGACCCCTCTCTTCCATGGTCGTGGGATGTAGTGGCTATCTATTAAATATATACTTTGCTTATCAGGTTTTTCTGGTAATAAAAACAGTTTTAAAAATCTGTAATTTTTAAACAGGTTTAAAAATCTGTAATGGGACGTGGTGGCTCAGTGGCTAAGACGCTGAGCTTGTTGATCAGAAAGGTTGGCAGTTCTCGGTGGTTCGAATCCCTGTAACAGAGTGAGCTCCCATGACTGGTCCCAGCTTCTGCCAACCTAGCAGTTCGAAAGCATGTAAAAAATGCAAGTAGAAAAATAGGAACCACCTTTGGTGGGAAGGGAACAGCGTTCCGTGCGCCTTCGGCATCTAGTCATGCCGGCCACATGACCACAGAGACGTCTTCGGACAGTGCTGGCTCTTTGGCTTTGAAACGGAGATGAGCACTGCCCCCTAGAGTCGGGAACGACTAGCACATATATGCTAGTACCTGTCTTCCATGGGGGGGGGGGCAAAGGAGTCACCTGATCCTGGCTCTCTCTTTTTTTTTTGGACCTCTGAAGAGGCTTGTTGGGCGGTCTGGAGGAAGAGGAGGGGGGTCGCTGGGCCAAGGCTAATTCCAGGCGGGCGGTGGGCTGGGAGTTTTGGCTCGGGCCGAGTTTGCTTTCGATTCCACGCTGAGACGGCTGCTGTTAGCTTTTTTCTTTTTCTTTTTTTCTGGCTGGGAAGGAGGTTTTGGGGGGGAATCCGGTAGCAGTTGTGTTCCACCACCGGAGCCCTTCGGGAAGAAAAAGCAAAATGTTGCACACACAGACACAAACACACACACACACACACACACACAGAGGACCATGAAACCTGGGAGCAAAAAACCCACCCTTTATGTAGTTGTATCCCAAAAACCTGCTTTCTGTGTGAAAAATTCACCCGGTTTTTTGTTTTGTTTTTTGGTATTTTTGGCACCACTGTTGATTCGGCTAGATGAGCTTTCGGGGCGCGCAAAGCTTCTCTCCCAGGGATGAGCGAGGCTGAATGGGGCAGGCAGGCCGCCAGGCGGCAGCAGTAGCAGGCATATGGCGCCTTCGGAAGCGTTTGGATGACCTTTAGAGGATCCCCATCCCACGGCTCCAGGCGGCAAGGGAAAAAAAAGTCCCCTCTGGTGCGCACAATCGAAGTTCTTCGCGATCCTCGTCCACCCCGGAAGGGATGCGCGGGGAGCGTTTGTGTTAGCCAACAAAAAAGGGGGGAAACCCTCTCTTGTGGGTTCCCCCATTAAGTCCGCAGGGCAGAAGAGGCCATGACCGCCTTCCTCCCGCCCGATTTTCTGTATTGCTGGTTTAAACCCGCAGCGCCGCGTTGGTGATTTTCTCGTCTAGTGTGGTAGAATTTAATCCGGAAGGCCAGAGCAGGTTCTGTTCAGGTCGATTAGTTTGGTAGTTGTGTGTCTGTGCAGACACGTGTTTTGTTCCCTTTGCTCATGCGCAATCTCTCTCTCTCTCTCTCTCTCTCTGTGTGTGTGTGTGTGTGTGTGTGTATGTGTATGCGTGACTCTCGGTGTATAGCTTCCTTCCTTCGCTGCTTCCCTCCTTCCTTCTTTATTCTCATCCCCTTCCTTCCTTCCTTCCTTCCTTCCATCCATCCATCCCTGTCATCTTCCTCCGTCCCTCCCTCTTTCTTTCTTTCTTTCTTTCTTTCTTTCTTTCTTTCTTTCTTTATTCTCATCTCTTTCTTTCCTTGTCATCTACCTCCCTCCCTCCTTTTTTCTTTTTTTCTTTATTCTCATCTCCTTCCTTCCTTCCTTCCTTATCTACCCCCCTCCTTCTTTCTTTATTCTCATCTTCTTCCTCCCGTCCTTGTCATCTTCCTCCCCCCTTCTTTCCTTCTTTCTTTAGCCTCATCTCCTTCCTTCACTCTGTCATCTTCCTCCCTCCACCTCCCTCTCTCCTTTCCTTCTTTCTTTATTCTCATCTTTCCTTCCTTCTTTATTCTCATCTCCTTCCTTCCTTCTTTCTTTAATCTCATCTTCCTTCCTTCCGTCTAACATTTATTCAATCCGAAAAGAAGCGAGCAAGGCTTCAGAAAATCTTGGGAAAGGCCTCGGGTGAAGAGGCTGCCCTCCCCGCAGCTGTGGGGAGAAATCGCTCGTGCTACCTGCGGCTCGCCTTCCCCCTGAGCCAAAGGCTACAATTTCCATCTGGACGTGTCCAGCTGTTGGCATGGAAAGATGGGACTTGCACCTCACGGAAACTGCACCTCACGGAAGCAGTTTAAAAGAGGACGTTAGTCACCAACTAAGGAAGTGAGTGGCCAGGTGTGTGTGGGTCCCCCCCCCCGCCAGACGAGACAATAATCTTCCTTACCACGATCTTACCCCGAGCGAGCCCCGATCACGCCAGCCCGCGTCCCATCTGCCTCTATTCCTATTCCTTCAACCGCTTGGTTGAAGCCTGATTACACCTCGGAAGTGGCTACGAGTGGAGTAAATCGGGGGAATCCGCTTGGGGTCTCGGAGCGCATGTCCCAGATCTCTCCCCCCGCCAAAGCGCTCGCAGCGGCCTTCTCTTTGCCTCTCTGGGGCAGTTGCCAGCTAGAACCCGGCAGCCCCCCCCCCCCAGTCCCTCTGCCGGCTGCCTGGTGCGCCCCGTCGGGGGGGGCTTTGATTCCAGGGTGGCAGAAAGGACTCTGCCCCCCTCCCTTGGCACCGGGGGCAGGAACAAGAGGCCACGATTCCCGTTGGGTGCCCAGTCATGGGGGGTGGCAGTGCGTGTGTCTAAGGGGAAGGGGGTGGACTGTGGCGAGCCCGCCCCCAGGGGGGGGGACAGCGGAGAGCCGAGCCCTCTCAATGCCCTCCTTCCCCGACGGCGGCGGGGGTGGGGGTGGGGGTTCCTGTGCGTCCCCGCCCGCAGGGAGAACGGCTGCGGAGGCGCAGCAGCGCACACGTCCCTGCGGGTATAAAGAGAGGCCGCTGCCCGCTGCCCCCCCCAGTCTCTTGGCCGCCGCTCGTCGGGGCATCCGCACACCTTCCCTCCCTTCTCCCTCTTTCCCCTCCCCACCCTACCCCAAAAACTCCCCGGGGAAGAGTTTCCCTAGGCGCTGCCTCCAGCTCTTCTCCCTCCCGCAGGCCCGCGAAGGTGATGGATTATTCCTACGACGAGGATCTGGACGAGCTGTGCCCCGTTTGCGGGGACAAAGTGTCGGGCTACCACTACGGGCTTCTGACCTGCGAAAGTTGCAAGGTAGGTGCTGCTGGGATGGGGGGGGGGGCGGGCGCGGACAGAGGAAGCTGGCGAGGCAACCCCGGGGTGCTGCGGAGAAGCAGAGCGACCGGCCGCCGGCCCGGCTAATGCATCTCCGGGGAGAGGACGGCCCCCCAATACGCCGCCGGAATTATCATAATTAATGTTGCCAACGAAAACGGGGAGGAGGGTCATGGATGACCCGGCAGCGGGCGGCGGCGGCGCGCCCCACAAACAGACCCGCCTTCGGGGCTCTTGGCGTGCTCCGGGACGCCGGAGGGGAAGACGGTTTGGGGGTCTCCAGCCCCCCTAAACGGGAGAGAGAAAGGTTTGGCGAGGTAAGGAAGCTCGGGATCCAGCCGCAGCTCCAATCCAACTGGGATCTGGTCAGGTTTTTCCTTTTGGTGGCAAAGAATAACCATCCCAATCGCCACCATTATAATTGATGTTAATAATCGTTTTTCGATCCTTGCAGGCTTCGGGTTTTTTTTTTTAAATAATTTTATCGCCTTGGCTGTTGCGATTCTTGGAAGGAGGAAGGGGGGTTGCAGCCCTGAGCAGCCAAAACCTGCGCCCCCCTCCCCAAAAAAATCTCGGTAGGTTTTTTTAAAAAAGAACAGAGGTTTTAACAGCTGGGTGGAAGCGAAGCCCGCGCGATCGGCTCTGCACGGAATCCTGAAGGATGCGTTTCATGGCGTTTCCTGTGCCTTGGGCGTTGCGCGGAGTCAGCCTTCCGCGATCCTTCGCGCTGCAGGATAGCGCGCCAACCCTGAAAACCCGTGGATTCGGTTCAGAATTCCGTTCCGTGGAAACGAATCGGGCGAAGGGCGGTTGAAGCGCCCATCGGATTCCGGCTCTTCTCTTCTTGGGTTTTTATTTTATTTTTTATTGGGTTTTTATTTTTTTAATTGGGTTTTTATTTCTTTATTGGGGTTTTACTTTTTATTTTTGAAACCGGGCGTCCATCCCTCCACGCGCCCACCCGCGGCGGGAAAAAAAAACCCCGCTCCGTCGCTTTGGAGACCCAGATGTTAAAAATGAGGGCGAGGGCTTTCTCCCCGCCCCCCCGTTAAAAAGTAGCCGCTAATTCGGCGTCACTCCGGCCTTCTTTTCCTTAATGCCGCCGCTTGCTTGGTTCCGAAAAATATCCTGGGAAGAGCCGAGAGAGCGAGAACGAGTCGAAAGTCGAAGGGTTGAAAAAGAAACCGAAGGGATGAAGGGGAAAAATAAAAGAGGGAGGGAAAGAGAAATACAGAGAGAAAGAGAGAGAGAAAGAGAGAAAGAGAGAGATACAGAGAGAGAGAGATACAGAGAGGAGAGAGAGATACACACACAGAGAGATATATATATATATATATATATATATATATATATATATATATATATATATATATACACACACATACATATATACATACATATATACATACATACATACATACATTATATATATATATACATATATACATATATACATATATACATACATACATACATACAATATATATATATATATATATATATATATATATATATATATATATATATATATATATATATATATATATATAGAGAGAGAGAGAGAGAGAGAGAGAGAGATACAGAGATACAGAGATACAGAGATACAGAGAGAGAGAAAGAGAGAAAGAAAGAGAGAAACAGGGAGAGAAAGAGAGGGGAAAGAGATTTGGGAAGAAACGAAGGGAGAATCTGTTAAAATTAAACTCCATCGGCAGCTGGAAGCGAACGGAATTCAAAGAACGTGGAAGGGACGGTGCCAGCTTTTTCTCCTTTATAAAATATTTTTTGGGGGGAGGGGACAATTAAACCACGCGGAGTTTGGTTTCGCCCACCCAGGGCCCCGGATTTGAGGGAGGGAAGTTGGCATTTTTCTAAATATTTGAAGATGGGAAAATAAACGAGCGAAATGGCGCCCCTGGTTTAAAAACGAAAGCGGGCCGAAGGTGGGCAGGGGGTTCCTTTCTGGGTTCCCACGGCGCCCCCCGTCCCTCGGAGAGTCGCGGGCCGGCCGGTTTGCGGGAGCGCGGCGGTCCGAGGACCGAACTGGGGCGCTGGGGGATGGGTGGGTGCGGGCTCCTTTGGGTTATTTCAGGGGGAGACGAGTTTTGATTTGGAGGCAGGGGGGCGAATGCGGAAAAAAATCTTCACCTTTCTAGTTTAATCCTGATGGGGGGGAGAAGAAATAGCTGCGTCCTTCTCTCAAGCCACTTTCCCAAACACCCCCTACCCCCCTTTTTTTAAACACGGGAACTGCCCCCTTAAAACGCCGCCTCTAACCAAAGGGCACCTTCATTTTAAGATTTACGCGTGGGGCCTTT
>NW_022473826.1:0-26026 GCF_009769535.1 Thamnophis elegans | reverse complement strand
AGTGTGTGTTGTAATTTTAAACGAGAGTTGTAAATAAAAAATGCAAAATAAAGAGAGAGACTTTCAGAGAGATGGTGGATCCCGCTCAGAGGCAAATGGCTGGGATCCCATCCGATCCAGCCTGAGAAAATGCTAATTTCTCCGCCTCTGAGGCTGACAGACTCACCCCGGTTGCTATGTGAAAACATTCCCGTCTCCACCTGGAATTTCCTCCAGGTCCACCTGCTCTCGTGAGCGGGCCGCCCTCTCATCGCCGGGTGGCGCGTGAAGCATGCTGTGATCTCCTGGTGGCCACCTTTCCTGAGGGGAGAAAAAATGCATGACTCATGGGTTGGGAAAGAAAGGCAGCATCTGGGCAAAATAAGTGGGCGGGTCCCTGGGCATTGCTCCAGAAACCCGACTTTCTATGGGAATTTTAGAATATTAAAAACTATAAAAACACTGTTTTTTCACCCTTGGTACCTTTAAGACAGTGGGACTTCAACTCCCAGAATTCCTCAGCCAACATGGCTGCCTGCGGAATTCTGGGAGTTGTTCACCCATCTTAAAGTTACCAGGGTTGCTAACAGCTATATTTGTCTGAGGAATTCTGGGAGTTGAAGTCCCCCAATCTTAAAGTTACCAAGGCTGCTAACAGTCATATTGTCTGAGGAATTCTGGGAGTTGAAGTTCACCCATCTTAAAATTACCCGGATTGCTAATAGCAATATTGTCTGAGGAATTCTGGGAGTTGAAGTCCAACCATCTTAAGGTTGAAAAACATCGCTGGGAGCCTTGGTTTTTCTACCATGGCAAATTGAAGATGGATGGACTTCAATTCCCAGAATTCCTCAGCCAACATGGCTGCCTAGGAAATTCTGGGAGTTGAAGTCCATACATCTTAATGTTACCAAGGTTGCCAATAGCCATATTGTCTGAAGATACAGCCATATTGCCTGAGGAATTCTGGGAGTTGAAGTCCAACCATCTTAAAGTTACCAAGGTTGCCAATAGCCGTATTGTCTGAAGAATTCTGGGAGTTGAAGTCCCCCCATCTTAAAAGTTACCAAGGATGCTAACGGCCATATTGTCTGAGGAATTCTGGGAGTTGAAGTCCAACCATTTAAAAGTTGCCAAGGTTTTCCTACCATGGCAAGTTGGAGAAGGGTGGACATCAACTCCCAGAATTCCTCAACCAACATGGCCGCCTACGGAATTCTGGGAGTTGAAGTCAAACCATCTTAAGGTTGAAAAACACGGCTGTGAACCTTGGTTTTTCTACCATGGCAAATTGAAGATGGATGGACTTCAGTTCCCAGAATTCCTCAGCCAACATGGCCACTTAGGGAATTCTGGGAGTTGAAGTCAAACCATCTTAAAGTTGAAAAACACTGTTGTAAACCTTGGTTTTTCTACCATGGCAAATTGAAGATGGATGGACTTCAATTCCCAGAATTCCTCAGCCAACATGGCTGCCTAGGGAATTCTGGGAGTTGAAGCCCAACCATCTTAAAGTTGTCAAGGTTGAAAAACACTGCTATTGCTTGTAAAAAAAAAAAAAAAGCAAATTAAAAGCACCAATTAAGATTGAATTTTGCAGAGAGCCCTCTTAATGTCCCTTCTGAATATCCATAGGCAGCTTATCAAGATTTAATTCAGCATTAAATCTTTTCATGCGGTTTGTGGGTTTTGCAAAGGATTGCTTTGGTGGTTGCGTAATTTAAACCACGCCCTTGCCATAAAATGATATTGGAAGGAGAATTTGGCCAGATTAAATAAATGAATTTGGGTCGCAGATAATAATAATAATAGTAATAATAATGAATACGTTACGACGTCCTAGGCCCCTGGGTGGGGCCCGACTAGTAACCAATGCCAAATCCGGCGAAACAACTGGCCGCTGTGATACAATTGTACAACAACAACAATAATAATAATAATAATAATCAGGTCCCACCGAGACTCGAACTCGGATCGCTGGATTCAGAGTCCAGAGTGCTCACCATTACACCATGGAACCGCGACTGGCGCCCTGTTTCCCCACCGTTCGCTCCCCCGCCGTTGGAAAGGAGGCGGGGGGGGGGGAGGCCGCCCAGCCAATGGCGTCGCTGTTCATTTGCATATCCCGTTCTTTCCTCACTCGGGGCACATTCAGGGAACAAAAAGCGAGGGTTGGAAGTGTGGGCGGGGCCAGGCCCGTTGCTTAGGAGAAGTGGGCGGAGTCTTTCCTCCTCGCTCCAGCTTTTCCGACCCCTCCCTTTCCCCGGGTCGGGTTAACCCTTGAATTGCCAGGCTGGAGTTTTTTTCTCTGTGCAAAAATAAATCCGATTTTTTCTCTCTCTCTTTCTCCCCCAGCTTCCTTCCGACTTTCTTTTTCCCTTCCCTCCTTTTTCTCCCAGGTCCTGGAACATCGATTTACCCGAAGGTTTGTTTCAATGCTTGGCTATGTTTGCAAAAAAATAAAATAAAAAGAGGGATGGGGAAAAAAATTGCAAAAGAGAGATGGCGGAGGTAGAAGAAGGGGGTTGTGTGAAGCGGGTAGAAGCCCGATGGGAGGAGGAATTGCATGGCTTTGCAATCTCAAATGCTATGCATAATTCTGCATTATATGCATAATTCTGTATTTATTTATTCTGTTGTAGGAGGTAGTATATATTGGAGGTGGTGACCCTTTGAGAGCTGCATGCCACAAATGACAATTTCACTTTAATGTATGCCGATTAGTATACATTCTAAGTGACAATAAAGTTATTATTCTATTCTGTTCTAGTCTATTTTTCTTATTCTATTCTAGTTCTGAATTCCATTCTATTCCATATATTCTATTCTAGTTCTGAATTCTATTCCTATTCCTATTCTATTCCATTCTATTCTAATTCTAAATTCTATTCTATTCCATATATTCTATTCTATTCCATATATTCTATTCTATTCCATATATTCTATTCTAGTTCTGAATTCTATTCCTATTCCTATTCTATTCTATTCCATTCTATTCTAATTCTAAATTCTATTCCATTCTATTCCATATATTCTATTCTATTCTAGTTCTGAATTCTATTCCTATTCTATTCCATTCTATTCTAATTCTAAATTCTATTCCATTCTATTCCATATATTCTATTCTATTCTAGTTCTAAATTCTATTCCAGTCTATTCCATATATTCTATTCTATTCTAGTTCTGAATTCTATTCCTATTCTATTCCATTCTATTCTAATTCTAAATTCTATTCCAGTCTATTCCATATATTCTATTCTATTCTAGTTCTAAATTCTATTCCATTCTATTCCATATATTCTATTCTATTCTAGTTCTGAATTCTATTCCTATTCTATTCTATTCCATTCTATTCTAGTTCTAAATTCTATTCCATTCTATTCCATATATTCTATTCTATTCTAGTTCTGAATTCTATTCCTATTCTATTCTATTCCATTCTATTCTAATTCTAAATTCTATAATGAGCCGAGGTGGCGCAGTGGTTAGGGTGCAGTACTGCAGGCCACTTCAGCTGACTGTTATCTGCAGTTCACAGGTTCTAATCTCACCGGCTCAAGGTTGACTCAGCCTTCCATCCTTCCGAGGTGGGTGAAATGAGGACCCAGACTGTGGGGGCGATATGCTGACTCTGTAAACCGCTTAGAGAGGGCTGAAAGCCCCATGAAGCGGTATATAAGTCTCACTGCTATTGCTATTGCTATTCCATTCTATTCTAGTTCTAAATTCTATTCCATTCTATTCCATATATTCTACTCTATTCTAATTCTGAATTCCATTCCATTCCTTATTGTATTGTATTGTATTTTAATTCTGAATTCCGTTCCATTCCTTATTCTATTCTATTCTAGTTCTGAATTCTATTCCATTCCATTCCATTCCATATTTTCTAGTCTAGTCTAATTCTGAATTCCATTCCATATTCTATTCTATTCTATTCTAGTTGTGAATTCCATTCCATTCCTTATTGTATTACATTCTATTCTAGTTCTGAATTCTATTCCATTCCATTCCATATTTTCTAGTCTAGTCTATTCTAAAATAAGGGGAGGGAGGGCAGGTTCTCTTTCTAGAGCTATCTGTAGCAGTTTGCAATCCAGTCGAAAAGAGTTTCTAATCAGGGCATCCTACAACAACCCTTCGAGGAAGGACGGTCATTGGTGAGCCTGGGGTCAAGGAGAGTCAACCCGAAGTTGGGTGGCCTGGTCCTGCGTAGAAGTCAGTTGGATAAGATCCTGGGGAGGGCTGCTGCAAGGGGCTGTAATGGTTACTCTCTGGGGATGGGGTTGGGCTAGATGACCTCTGAGACTCTTCTTAACTATTCTTGGGGCCACTCACTTCCCCCCCCCCCAAGCTGTAGGCCTCAAAAACCTCATTCCAGGTTTTTGAAATAAAATAAATGTTACCAGATGTTGACAGTGTGGTGGGATGGAGAAGGAGATACGGTGGGATGGGTGTGAGGGGTAGGGTAGAGTTAGGGAGGGAAGGAAGGAAGGAAGATAGATAAATAGGAGAGAAAGGGGGAGTGAGAAGGAAAGAAAGGGGGGAAAGAGAAAAAGAGGGAGATAAGAGTAGAGGGAGAAAGAAAGAAAAAGGAAGAAGAGAAGGTAGGAGAGAAAGAGAGAGGGAGAAAGAAAGAAAGAGAAAGAAAAGGAAGGAGAGAAGATAGGAGAGAAAAGGAGAGGGAGAAAGAAAGAGAAAAAGAAAAGGAAGGATAGAATACAGTAGAGAAAGGGGAGGCAGAAAGAGAAAGTAAGAAAGAAAAAGAAAGAAAAGGAAGAAGAGAGAAAGGGAGGGAGAGAAAGAAAGAAAGAAAGAAAAGGAAAGAGTAGATAGGACAGAAAGAAGGAGAAAGGAAAGAGGAAAAAAGGAAGGATAGAATACAGGAGAGAAAGGGGGAGGGAGAAGGAAAGAAAGGGGGGAAAGAGAAAAAAGGGAGAGAAGAGTAGAGGAAGAAAGAAAGAAAAAGGAAAAGGAAGGAGAGAAGGTAGGAGAGAAAGAGAGAGGGAGAAAGAAAGAAAAGGAGGGAGAGAAGATAGGAGAGAAAAGGAGAGGGGGAAAGAAAGAGAAAAAGAAAAGGAAAGATAGAATACAGCAGAGAAAGGGGAGGCAGAAAGAGAAAGTAAGAAAGAGAAAGAAAGAAAAGGAAGAAGAGAAAGGGAGAGGGAGAAAGAAAGAAAAAAGAAAAAGAAAGAAAGAAAAGGAAGGAGAGTAGATTGGAGAGAAAGGGAGAGGGAGGAAGAAAGAGAAAGAAAGAAAAAAAGAAAAAAAGAAAGAAAAGGAAGGAGAGAAGATAAAGAAAGAAAGGAAAGAGGAAAAAAGGAAGGATAGAATACAGGAGAGAAAGGGGGAGGGAGAAAGAGAGAAAGAAAGAAAAAAAGGAAAGAAAACAAAAGACTTTTAAGACAATGCTTTAATGGTTTATGTTGTTCCAACCTGACAACTTGGGTGGACTTCAACTCCCAGAATCCCCCAGCCAGCCAGCCAGCCAGCCAGCCAGAGGAGCCTACAAGGAGAAAGAGAAGCAGCCATTTTTAAAAAGTCTCATTTCTCTTCTTCTCTTCCAGCGACGTCCAGCATGGACGCTGCCCAGCGGGATGCCGCTCTGTGGTACGTCGTGCAATCCGGCACGCTGATGATGGAGTACTTACGGGCCCGTGGGGAAGCCTCTTCGGCCGCGGCCTCTCGCCGTCGGTGGGCCTTCCTGCGCTCCCTACGGCGGCCAGGAGGAGGAGAGGAGGAGGGAGAAGACGAGCTGGGGGAGGAGAAGGAAGAGGAGGAGGAGGAGGAGGAAGGCGAGGAAGAAGAGGATGCCGAAGCGGAAGAGGTCTTCCTGGCCAGGCAGACCTGCAGTGCTGGTTTCCGGCGCGGCGGACGGCTGCGTTCGGTGGAGAGACGCTTCTGGGCTCGCCCGCGTAGCACCGAGTGGTGGGACCGGACAGTCCTGGAGACCTGGGACGATAGCGAGTGGTTGCAGAACTTCCGGATGTGCAAGGCCACCTTCTTGGACCTTTGCGCCCGGCTGTCTCCGGCGTTGCAGCGCCAGAAGACACGCATGCGGATCCCGCTGAGCGTGGAGAAGCGGGTGGCCATCGCCCTCTGGAAGCTGGCCACCTCCGTCTGCTACCGCGATGTTGGTAACCAATTTGGCGTCGGCAGGTCCACCGCCGGCTCAGTGGTGCTGGAAGTCTGCCGGGCCATTCAGAGGGTCCTGATGCGCTCCACAGTCAACGTGGGGAACAACCTGGCAGAGATCGTCCGCGGTTTTGAGGCGAGGGGGTTCCCCAACTGCGCCGGCGTGGTGGGCACCAGCCACATGCCCATCCTGTGTCCTCCTCACCAAGCGTCGGAGTACGTCAACACAAAGGGCTACTACTCCATGGCCTTGCAAGCTTTGGTGGACCATCGAGGGAAGTTCACCCATCTCAGCGCGGGGTGGCCCGGCAAGACGCACGAAGCCAAAATCTTCAACAAGTCCACCTTGTTCACCAAAGGTCAGGAAGGGACCCTCTTCGCTCCCGGTGCGGTGGAGATCGATGGCGTATCCATCCCTAGGGTCATCCTAGGAGGGCCGGCCTACCCTCTCCTTCCGTGGCTGATGGTGCCCTACGCCGACGGTCTGGATGAGACCAAGGAGGCCTTCAACGCCACGTTGCGGCGGTGCCAGGAACCCTTGGAAGAAGCCTTCAGCCGCCTGAAGGGCCGGTGGCGTTGCCTGACGGGACGCAACGATTGCGCGGTGGAGAACCTTCCCCGCCTCATCTCGGCCTGCTGCGTCCTACACAACATCTGTGAGGAGAAAGGGGAGGCCTACGAGGACAAGTGGGAGGTGGAGGCCAGGCAGCTGGCCGCCACCTTCGAACAGCCACTGCAGCGCCCCGATACACGCATTAAACCCGCCACGCGGTCAGAGAAGGTCCGGGACACGCTCTGCATGTATATGGCCGGGAAGATATGAGGAGCGGGAAGAGCGGAAGGAGGCCGGCGGTGGTGGTGCTGCGAGAATTTTGGGGGACACCCGGGCGGAATTGAGACTTCGTGCCCAGGGTGGGGTCAGGTTTCACCCCAAAACTGGACCAAGAGTTGTGGGCCACCGTTAGAACAGCAGAAATTGATTTGGGTGTCGAAGAGTTCAGAAATCTAGGATAGAGAATCCACAGATTAGTATTTCTCAGTTTTGGCCACTGTACGATGGATGGACTTCAACTCCCAGAATTCCCCAGCCAGCCATGCTGGCTAGGGAATTCTGGGAATCGAAGTCCACATGTTTTAAAGTAGCTGAGGTTGCTAACAGCCATATTGTCTGGGGAATTCTGGGAGTTGAAGTCCACCCATCTTACCAAGGTTGCTAACCTCCATACTGGCTGAGGAATTCTGGGAGTTGACGTCCATCGTCTTAAAGTTACCAACATTGCTGACTTCCATGCTGGCTGGGGAATTCTGGGAGTTGAAGTCCACCATCTTAAAGTTACCAAGGTTACTATCCGCCATATTGTCTGGAAAATTCTGGGAGTTGAAGTGCACCCATTTTACCAAGGTTGCTAACCGCCATATTGTCTGGGGAATTCTGGGGGTTGAAGTGCACCCATTTTACCAAGGTTGCTAACCGCCATATTGTCTGGGGAATTCTGGGGGTTGAAGTGCACCCATTTTACCAAGGCTCCTAACAGCCATATTGTCTGGGGAATTCTGGGAGTTGAAGTGCACCCATTTTACCAAGGTTGCTAACCGCCATATTGTCTGGGGAATTCTGGGAGTTGAAGTCCACCATCTTAAAGTTACCAAGGTTACTATCCGCCATATTGTCTGGGGAATTCTGGGAGTTGAAGTGCACCCATTTTACCAAGGTTGCTAACCGCCATATTGTCTGGGGAATTCTGGGAGTTGAAGTGCACCCATTTTACCAAGGTTGCTAACCGCCATATTGTCTGGGGAATTCTGGGGGTTGAAGTGCACCCATTTTACCAAGGTTGCTAACCGCCATATTGTCTGGGGAATTCTGGGGGTTGAAGTGCACCCATTTTACCAAGGCTGCTAACAGCCATATTGTCTGGGGAATTCTGGGAGTTGAAGTGCACCCATTTTACCAAGGTTGCTAACCGCCATATTGTCTGGGGAATTCTGGGAGTTGAAGTCCACCATCTTAAAGTTACCAACAGCCATATTGTCTGGGGAATTCTGGGAGTTGAAGTTCACCATCTTAAAGTTACCAACAGCCATATTGTCTGGGGAATTCTGGGAGTTGAAGTTCACCCATTTTACCAAGGTTGCTAACCGCCATATTGTCTGGGGAATTCTGGGGGTTGAAGTGCACCCATTTTACCAAGGTTGCTAACCGCCATATTGTCTGGGGAATTCTGGGGGTTGAAGTGCACCCATTTTACCAAGGTTGCTAACCGCCATATTGTCTGGGGAATTCTGGGGGTTGAAGTGCACCCATTTTACCAAGGTTGCTAACCGCCATATTGTCTGGGGAATTCTGGGAGTTGAAGTCCACCATCTTAAAGTTACCAAGGTTACTATCCACCATATTGTCTGGAGAATTCTGGGAGTTGAAGTGCACCCATTTTACCAAGGTTGCTAACCGCCATATTGTCTGGGGAATTCTGGGAGTTGAAGTCCACCATCTCAAAAATTACCAAGGTTGCTAACCTCCATGTTGGCTGGGGAATTCTGGGAGTTGAAGTCCACTCATCCTAAAGTGGCTGAGGTTGAAATCCATCTATCTTAAAACTGCCGAGGTTGAGAACCACTGCCTTATGCGGACTTGTATCCTTTGTGTAAGTAGCCGTGAGTCATTCCATTACCATTGACACTTGTTTTGCAAAGCGGATTAACCAGCCCAGAACCGTTTATCTGCCTCCGCAAAGTGTCGGGGAAATGAAACACACCCTGCATTTAATTCTTTAATTCGTATTAGAGGATGATTGATGAAGGATGTGCATGGGCCTCCTGCCACAAATGGCAATCGGTGCACCATGGGTTCCCTGGTGATGTGGATCCCGGCTGAAGCCCAGGCTTATACCCAGGTAAAGCTGGTTAACAGTCTTCTCTAGCTGGCATGGTAGCTAAGAGAACCCCCAAGAGCCACTGAGATGGACGGCAAATAAATTTAATAAATAATAATAATAATATATATATAGTGTCACAACCCCTGGTAAGCCCCAATTATGGGAGGAACCTAACAGCTTCCATTATCTGTCAATCGGCTTGTCACAAGAATCCATCACAACAGAAACCCAATATTTTTATTATTGCCTTTGTTACACATTTTGTGTTATATTTGTGCTGATAAATAAATAAATAAATAAATAAAGGGAGACTAATATAGATCTATTTCAAGCTATTTAGCTCTCATCAGCTAGCCATACCCTTACTGGGATTTGAACCTGTGCTATATTACATCTTAGGCAGACGTGTTAACCATTAAGCCACAAGCTCTCCTCCTTATCAGCTGAAGCCAGGGAAGAAGGTATATATTTAGTGTCACAACCCCTGGTAAGCCCCAATTATGGGAGGAAGCTATGTTTATA
The DNA here is from genome assembly GCF_009769535.1 of Thamnophis elegans. NCBI lineage: Eukaryota > Metazoa > Chordata > Lepidosauria > Squamata > Natricidae > Thamnophis > Thamnophis elegans. The sequence continues at coordinate 16,514 of NW_022473826.1, read as the reverse complement.
TATATATATATAAACATGTGTGTGTGTGTGTGTGTGTGTGTGTGTGTGTATATATATATATATATATATATATATATATATATATATATATATATATATATATATATATACACACACACACACAAACATACATACACACACACACATACATACATACATACATATAAAAACGTGTGTGTATGTATGTTCCAGCATAATTCTGGAATGCCTCGAGCAATTTCAACCCAACTGCTCTCCGGAAACAAATAACTGTGGGGGTAAGACACCCTTAAAACCCCTCAGGGGGTGTTCTGTTAAGATACAGCCTGTTGTGCCTTAAAATGGCTTCGACTGTACTGCTGTAAAATGGCTTCTTTTTTAACAGTGGAGTTGCCGTGGTAAATGGCTTCACAGTACTCCACAAAGGGGAGAGTAAGGGGCGAAATCCAACATTAGAAATTAAGTTTGGTCTGGACATTTCCCCCCTATAAATAAATACCCGGGGAACGCCAGGTTATCGGCGAGTAATAAAATAATAATAGAAAGGAGCGTACCAAATTGGGGTGAATTTTTCCTGTATCTTTAGGATATTTTTTAAAAAAATCAGCAATATGGCTTTTGGGGGGGGGGGTGTTAGTCTTGGCAAGGGCCGCTGGTTACCCTGGGTTTGGACTGGAAGCCAAAGCGCTCCTGAGGACTAGAATCTTTGGGATCCATTTTAACTTTGCTTACTCCATTTCGCTGCGGGGAGTGAGCCGATATATAAATTTAATAAATCAGTATTCTTCAGCCAAAAGTTACTTTCCCTCAGGAAAGAGTTAAAAAGAAGAGTTGATATGTCAGCCGTTTTATAATACCCATTAAAATGAAAAAGGGATCGATTTCGGTCACATTGGCATATTAATTTTAATTATTTCCATTTTATTCGTACCCTGCTTGCATTACTTTTACATATCACTCAAACCCTCCCAGCTATTATTATATAGCTAGTCCTTGACTTAATGACTGTTCTTTTGAGTGACTGTTTGAAGTTACAACGGTACTGGGGGGGAAAGTGACCCTGTCCCACACTTACGACCGTTGCAGCATCCCCGTGGTTACGTGATCAAAATTCAGACGGTTGGCATGGACTCACGACGGTGGTGGGTCACGTGATCCCCTTTTGCAAAGGCCAGGGGGAAGCCAGCTTCACTTAATGACCATGTGGCTAAATTAACAATGGTAGTGACTCACTTAACAACTTTTGTGGTCTGCCAGCAGCTGCAGAGATGGCAGCAGAGTGGGACAGGGAGGAGGTTGGGATGGGACATGGGCCAGTCCTGGATTCTGGGGAAGGCTCGGACGAGGGCTCTGCGTCGGAAGCAGAGAGGGGGCCAGGGCCATCTGGGAGTTATGTGCTACCTCCGGACAGCAGCGAGGCAGAGGAACAAGGGGAGCCTGTTCCCAGTGTGCGCATGTGCAGAGCTCCCAGAAGGCAAGAACAGTTAAGACAAAAGGAGCGACTCGGGAGTAAGGCTTGGAGGTGATTGGCCCCTCCCATAAGACATAAAGGAGGAGCAAAGGGAAGCAACTTTGTTCGTCCTGGTCGGTTTAAATTCTGACGCTCTGTTTTGACTCTGTGTTCCGTGTGTCCTTGCCAAGCTAATTGCCAATTAGGTCTTTTGGCAGCGTTTCAAGGGAGGTAAAGGTGGGCGCTTATCAGCCTTATCCCGAAAGACTTTGGCAGACTTCGGTCGGACTCTTTACAAACTATTTGTGACTCATTACGGGCTGTGAATGAACATAATTCCCGGCCGTTGAAATAAATAAGAGGGTTTGGGGGGGACTAAGCGTGTACTTTGTACTATCTCGGGAAGCCTGGGTCAGAACGACGGCCACGGTAAGGTCGTAAAACGAGGCAAAACCCGCTGAACAAGTGTCTCACTTAGCAACGTAAATTTTGGGCTCAGTTGCGGTCGCAAGTCGAGGATTATCGGGCATTTTCCGTTACTGCATTATTCATTTCTGGCATTAAAAAACCCGCGATTGTCTTTGTACAACGCAATTAAGGTACAAAATTATGAAGTTAATTCTCAATTTAACCTGTTTCCCGGGTTAGCTTCGTGCCTGAAATCATAAACCAGCTTAACAGGATGGCGGAAACCACGATAAACAAAGAATTCAAAGATTATTTACTGGCGTGCCTCCTACACAAGCTGTATTTCTTTTTTTCTCTTTGCCATTTGTCTAAGCTTGAATTCGAATCCGGCTCCTACAAAATCCCAGCTGTAAAGTTAAGCAGCACATCTGAGGAGAGGAGGAAACAAGCCACGTTGTGACAATCGCCAAATACACAACCCACAAGGTTTGTGGGATGGGAAGATGGCCGGCTGGGGTGAAAAAAATGAAGCAACGCTTCCTCCATGAGGACTGTAAACTTGCCAAGGGAGCACAACCAAGCGATTGAAGAATAAAACAGGTCAACAAAATAAAACAGGCATATTTAACAAAAGAGGGTTTAGTGCAAATATACGCACACTGGGGCACAATCCGTTCATACGCACATTGATGGCATTGTCGGTAATTGTAGGTGTGATGTTGAAATTTGGAACGGTGCGGTGGCCTAGAGGTGAGAGCTCTCGCCTCGCAATCAGAAGGCTGTGAGCTCAATCCTAGGTAGAGGCAGATTTTTCTCTCTCAGATAAAAATTTTCTCACAATGAGAATATATCTCCCGAACACAACTCCGCATTGGCAACAGGGACAGGCGTCCGGCCACTAAATACTGCTATAGCTCCATTCAGTTGCCCAGACTCCACCCCCACAAGGGATTATGGGGTCGTAAAGAGAAGATGATGAACTTGAGACATTTTTGCTAAGTGACGCATGTATTGAAAAAGGGCAAATTGTGTCGTTAGGGATGGAAACATGAAAAGGCCAACGTTGTGATGTCATCAGATTGATCTTTGCCATCCGGGGAATTCTGGGAGTTGAAGTCCACCGCTTAAAAGACTGAAATACACCGATTTAAGCTATAGTTTTCAACCGAAAACCGCACACAAGCATTGCGGAATGAAACCAAAGTTAGCCAGCACGCAAAGCCAAATGGTCCTGACACATTAGGGGCAGAAATAAAAATTAAAAAGAACATTTGAATTTCGAAACGGATCACGACTTCGAGCACGCAGGCGCCGTCCAAATGAAAAACACTCAATTTTGCATTTCCAGAACTCGCGAAATACGTAATTCTACAGAGAATCAAAGCCAGTTGAAGAAGGACAGAAATTTTGAGGTTTTATTTTGTGCAAAGGTCTTTTTACAAAAGAGTTGGTTAGCTCCGTAATTCATCCTGGATTTTAAAAAGTCGTTTCCCTGCAGGACTTTTAAAGAAAAAATTATTTTAATTTGTCCTCTTCGTTTTAGTCCTTTCACTCCTGTATATTTCAAATCTCTCTTTGGAAAGCGTTAGCAGCATAAGACAAAACTATATTAATTATTATTATCTTTTAAAAGGAACTGCGCCCCCCCCCCCCAAATAATATTAAAATATATTTTACACACCGTACCAAACAATCAAAAATCAAGAGAGTCTTCACGTACGACCTCGGTCGAGCCCAAATTTGGCTAAGCAAGACAGGGGCTGAGGGAGGTTTGCCCCGCTTTACGATCTCTCTTGCCGCTGCTGTGAAGCGAGTGGGAATGGCTGCGGACGTTTAAGTGAGTCGCCTGGTTGTTAAGCGAGCCTGCCTTCTCCGTTGGCTTGTCAAGACGGTCGCAAAAGGGAATTGAGTGACACCCCCCCTGGGGACGCCGCAACCGTCGTAAATACGAGTCCGTTGGCAAGTGTCCGAATTTGGAGGGAGGGGAGGGAAACGGCCCTAAGTCGTAACTTTGAACTGTCACTAAGCGAATGTTCGCAAGTTGGACGCTGCCTGTAATGCAAGGAATTCCCCCTTTAAGAAGAGCTTCTACTGCAGGAGTGTCAAACGGAAGGCCCGCGGGCCGGATCCGGCCCACGGTGTGGTCTGATCCGGCCCACGGGGCCGTCGTCGAAAATGAAAGGAGTTGGCCCGCATCAATTCAGCCCAGTGCAAAGAGGAAACATGGCAGCAGTTTGGGGAGTGGGGTCAAGCTGGCCACCCCCACCCGGAACCCCCCCCCAGGTGAACCACACGCCCCGATACGGCCCTCAATGAAATTTGAGTTTGACACCTCCCCACCCTGTTCTACTGCGTTCTAGTGTCGATGTTATTTTTTAATTTAGGCCTCAGAAGCGCAGATTTACTTCCGAAAAATGTTACCCGAAGGGGCCACCACCGAGAAGGCCCCGCTTCTCATCGCTACACTGCGGGGCGAGTTTTGGGGTGTCCGTGTGTGGGGTTTAACAACTCCTGCTTCAAAATTGCAAAGTCTCTGAAATGTTCAGCTGACATGAAGCTACAAGGACGGATGAATTTTTTTTTCTAAACCTCGGAGGTTTGAACCCCGAGAATTCCCCAGGCGGCAAGTATTGGTGTGCGGCTGAGAAACCGCTTCACATCTGGAATGGTTAGGACACAGATGTTGTGTGGACTTTGGACAGGTAGTCCTCGACGTACGCCAGTTTGTTTAGCGACCGTTTGAAGTTAGAACGGCAGTGGGGAGGGGGGGGGAAATGACACGATCGTATTTTATAATTGTGAATTCCCCAAAACAAAATTGTTACTAATAGCAATTTAAAACTGGAACTGGATAACATACGATTTAAAATGACATTGGAATAAAAGAAAAGAAAATTGGAATAAAAATTTTAAAAAAATACCACTTGGCAGCCAACTCGTATTTATGACGGTCGCAGAGTCAGGTTCACTTAACAACCATCGTGCTCATTTAGTGACTGCAGTGGTTCACTTGACAAAGAGTGGTACCGTGGCCTAGAGGTGGGGGGTTTTGCCTCCCAATTAAGAGGCTGTGAGTTCGAGCCTAGGTAGAGGCAAATATTTCTCTCTCTGGGCTCAACGAGAATATATCTGCCGAACAAAACTCCACATTGGCGACCGGGAAGGGCATCGGGCCAGTAAAACACTCAGCTCCATTCAGTTGCCCAAGACTCCACCCCGCAAGGGATTACGGCGTTATTAAAGGACCCCCAAAAAGGTGATTTACTTAACAAATCAAAAAGGTCATAAGATGGGGCAAAACTCCCTTCGCTAATGTCTCGCTTAGCAACGAAAATGTCGGGCTCAATTGCGGTCGTACGTCGAGGACTACCTGTATAGGGTGGGATGGACATTGCTGCACATCTGGGATCGGGTAAGGAAGACGATATTTGGACTTTGCAACGTAGCCAGGGAAGCTGCGTGGGAAAATCCTCAAGTCAACCAGGAATTGAAATACAGAAGGAATCAAAAAAATCCTAAATCATTTTTCAAAATTAGGGAGGAAAAGAGTTGTGCTTTTGTTAGAATGTAAATTAGAGAAATGAATAAATTTGAACGCCAAAATTGGGCTGGAGTAGCACACCAAGAGGATGGCTTGTCCATCACATCTGCAGCAGATGCATTGGTGGTTCAGTGGTAGAATTCTCGCCTGCCACGCGGGAGGCCCGGGTTCGATTCCCGGCCAATGCAACTGACTTTTTGTGTGTGTGTGTGTGTCCCAAGGCGTCTAATTTTTCTAGGGAAAAAAATATATATATATATATTGCCAGCAAGATGGTTCCCTGGAGAATTCTGGGAGTTGAAGTCCATATGTCTGAAAAAGTTTGTTAAAACAACCAAATCCCTCTTTCCCCACGGCTGTTTGCGGAGAAGATCCTGAAAAATTGAACCAGTTGCTTTCCCAAAACTTACTTACCTCTCTGGGATCCAGGAGAATACATTGAAAATTTACAGCCAGTCCTCAATTTACGGCCTCAATTTGGGAATCAGGCTTTCCGGGACTAAGCCACGTGGTTGTTAAGCGAGTCCCACTTCACGATTTCTACGACCTTTTCGCTACATTCATTAAAAGAATCGCTGCAGTCGTTAATTAAATCGCACGAATCCAGCTTCCTCCCCTGACTTAGCTGGCGGGAAGGTCACAAGCGCGGATCGCATTGACCCCAGGAGGCTACAACCGTCGTAAGTACGTGCCGGTTCCCTGAATTGTGACTGTGAGGAGGCTACGATGGTCGTAAATGTGAGGCTCAATCAGTCTCTTGGTTCTGGTTTTCTTGTCAATACAAGAAATATATTGGAGGGTTGTGTGTCCCTGGCCCTTAAAAAAACCTTTATAAACAATATTTTTTCAAAATAAAAAATAAAAAGAACCATTAAAAGAAAACAAACCATCAATCATGGTTACTTTGAATTCTCAGGTTACGCTAAACCTCGATTCTTAAAACCCGGGAGTTGTCTTTGAAGCCAACATCCAGGCCATAAAACAAAAGAGTTTCTAAAATCATTCCTTCCGCTAGGATTGCCCCAATGCCTTCAGCCAGGCCTGGGACAAAAGCGGGAACCCAAGTCGCTAGTCCCTAAGAAATAGGTTTAGCAAGCTACAGCGAATGGAAAAGTCGGTTTGTTCACCAGTTTTGAAGGAGCAAAGAGGGGGAGATCGGGATTATTTACACACCCCCTCCCCTTAGGGCCAAGGACGCCAGAAAGGGGGGTGCAGGGAGATGTTTTTGACTGATGGGGGGGTTCCGGGGTCTCTCAGCCGGCCCCCCAGCTGTCCCGTGCTGCAGGAAGCCCCCTCCAAGGTGGCAAAAGTTTGGTTTGGCCGCAATTGGGAGCAGGAAGTTTGGGGAGTCCCGGTGGGAGATTCCTCGGCAGACGAAGAAGGAGAAAAATCCACCGGTGACGGATCCAACGTGGCGGCGAGATAGAGGTGGAGCGTCTCCCACAGGTGTCTCTGGACGGACGGAGGGCTTTGCCGGACGAAGGACGCTAGATGTCCGAAACACGCCCGGAAGCCCCTGGCGTAGCAGGTCTGCAGGCCGCCAACTTCGGAGGGATTCGCACCTGGAACAGGGGAACGGCAAGAGCCGGGAGGAGGCTGGTCACGCCCAACCCAACCTAAGGGCAGCCCTCACTGGCACCGGATCCAGAAACCGGTGGCGTTCCAAAATCAGCCAGTAGAAGCCGCTGATTCGGATCAAATTTGAAGATTTATGCACCCCCACCTTTTTTTAATTCCGGATTGGGAAACAGAGCCTCCGGGTAGTGCTCGACTTACGACCGTTGTTTTGGCGAGCATTCGAAGTTGCCAAAAGCGACTTAAGGTCAGTCCTCGCACTTACGACCCTGTGGTCACAGGATCCAAATTCAGGCCCTGGGCAACCGGAATGTACAAATATTCCTCGCCTTATGACAATTCGACAAAATGACAACAGCACTGAAAAAAAGGGACTTGTGACCCTTTTTTCACACTTACGACCGTTGCAGTCCCGGGATTGATATTTGGATGCTTGACCACTGATTCACATTTATGACGGTGGCAGTGTCTCGGGGTCAAGTGAACCCCTTTTGCGACCCTCTGACAGGGAAAGTCAATGTGGAAGACAGATTCACTTAATGACTGTGTGACTTACTTAACAACTGCAGTGATTCGCTTAACCCCCATGTCAAAGATGGTTGGGTGCTGGCTAGAGAATTCTGGGAATTGAAGGCCTGTTCACCGTTCTCCCCCCCCCCCACACACACACATATTAAAGCATGCTGGGTGAGGAATTCTGGGAATTGAAGTCCACCTCATGTTAGAGGATGCTGGGTGAGGAATTCTGGGAATTGAAGTCCACCCCATGTTAAAGCATGCTGGGTGAGGAATTCTGGGAGTTGAAGTCAACCCCACTTTAAAGCATGCTGGGTGAGGAATTCTGGGAATTGAAGTCCACCTCATGTTAGAGGATGCTGGGTGAGGAATTCTGGGAATTGAAGTCCACCTCATGTTAGAGGATGCTGGGTGAGGAATTCTGGGAATTGAAGTCCACCCCATGTTAAAGCATGCTGGGTGAGGAATTCTGGGAGTTGAAATCCACTCTACTTTAAAGCATGCTGGGTGAGGAATTCTGGGAATTGAAGTCCACCTCATGTTAAACCATGGTGAGTGAGGAATTCTGGGAGTTGAAGTCCACCTCATGTTAAAGCATGCTGGGTGAGGAATTCTGGGAGTTGAAGTCCACCCCATGTTAAAGCATGCTGGGTGAGGAATTCTGGGAGTTGACGTCCACCCTGTGTTAAACATGCTGGGTGAGGAATTCTGGGAGTTGAAGTCCACTCCACTTTAAAGCATGCTGGGTGAGGAATTCTGGGAATTGAAGTCCACCTCATGTTAAACCATGGTGAGTGAGGAATTCTGGGAGTTGAAGTCCACCCCATGTTAGAGGATGCTGAGTGAGGAATTCTGGGAGTTGAAGTCCACCTCATGTTAAAGCATGCTGGGTGAGGAATTCTGGGAGTTGAAGTCCACCCCATGTTAAAGCATGCTGGGTGAGGAATTCTGGGAGTTGACGTCCACCCTGTGTTAAACATGCTGGGTGAGGAATTCTGGGAGTTGAAGTCCACTCCACTTTAAAGCATGCTGGGTGAGGAATTCTGGGAGTTGAAGTCCACCTCATGTTAGAGGATGCTGGATGAGGAATTCTGGGAATTGAAGTCCACCTCATGTTAGAGGATGCTGGGTGTGGAATTCTGGGAGTTGAAGTCCACCCCATGTTAAAGCATGCTGGGTGAGGAATTCTGGGAGTTGAAGTCCACCCCATGTTAAAGCATGCTGGGTGAGAAATTCTGGGAGTTGAAGTCCACCCATCTTAAAGGATGCTGACAGGGGAATTCTGGGAGTTGAAGTCCACCCCATGTTAGAGGATGCTGAGTGAGGAATTCTGGGAGTTGAAGTCCACCTCATGTTAAACATGCTGGGTGAGGAATTCTGGGAGTTGAAGTCCACCCCATGTTAAAGCATGCTGGATGAGGAATTCTGGGAATTGAAGTCCACCCATCTTAAAGGATGCTGACAGGGGAATTCTGGGAGTTGAAGTCCACCCCATATTAAAGCATGCTGGGTGAGGAATTCTGGGAGTTGAAGTCCACCCCCTGCTACCATTCAGCTCCACTACCGGTTTTCCTTCCTTCCCACCCACCCGCCACGGAGGTGAATTTGACTTACCCTGGGGAACGGCTGCCTTATTCCTCTCTTGCAGATACCCCACGGCGAGCTCCAGGATCTCCGCCTTCTCCACTTTGGGGTTCTTGAGGGTCTGTGAAGGAAAAGGGAGGGGGTCCGAGAAGAGAGAGATGAAAGGGCAACGCAAAACTCCGGACGCTCCCTGCCAAGGTGGAACCTCCCCAGCCAGGAGCAGTCTATCTGCATCCCACTTAAAAGATACAGAATAGAAGATACGTCACCTGAGCTTCCTTCCAGCAGTGGGAGGCGGAGGAGATGATGAAATCATGTGAGCGTAGGTAGGTAAGTAAGTGGTGTTTTTTTTAAGTGTGGCCTCTTTAAGAGGGGGCGGACTTCAACTCCCAGAATTCCCTGGGGCCAGCCTTCCCTTCCCATGCAAATAACCAATGACTAGTCGGCCATTTTAGGGCATACCTCTTTAAGAGCTGCTGGGTCAGGTAGAGCAGGAGCTCCCCCTGCTGGCAGGTAAAAGAAATAGAGGGCTCATGCACTTCAATGCAGTTGCAAGGGGGTTCAATCAACTCTAAGGCCGCCTAGAAAAAAATGGAGGGCTGCAAGACTAATTTGGGCGCTTATATCTTGGTGGGGATTTAATTCTTTAATTGGTTTAGATCCTGCTTGTATTGGGTTCATAAATACGGCAGCTAACATACCTGATATTCTTTGCTCCTCCTATTTTTCTCACCACAACAACCCTGTGAGGTGGGATAGATCCAGAGCCACCCAGCTGGCTTTCACAACTAAGGCAGGACTAGAACTCACTGTCTCCTAGGGTGATTGGCCCAAAGTTATCCAGCTGGATTCATGCCTAGGGTGGGACTGGAACTCACCGTCTCCTGGTGATTGACTCAAAGTCACCCAATCAGCTTTCACACCTAGAGTGGGACTAGAACTCACTGTCTCCTGGTGATTGGCTCAAAGTCACCCAACCAGCTTTCACACCTAGGGTGGGACTAGAACTCACTGTCTCCTGGTGATTGGCTCAAAGTCACCCAATCAGCTTTCACACCTAGGGTGGGACTAGAACTCACTGTCTCCTGGTGATTGGCTCAAAGTCACCCAATCAGCTTTCACACCTAGGGTGGGACTAGAATTCACCGTCTCCTGGCGATTGGCTCAAAGTCACCCAATCAGCTTTCACACCTAGGATGGGACTAGAACTCACTGTCTCCTGGTGATTGGCTCAAAGTCACCCAATCAGCTTTCACACCTAGGGTGGGACTAGAACTCACTGTCTCCTGGTGATTGGCTCAAAGTCACCCAATCAGCTTTCACACCTAGGGTGGGACTAGAACTCACTGTCTCCTAGTGATTGGCCCAAAGTTTCCCAACTGGATTCACGCCTAGGGTGGGACTAGAACTCCCCAACGTCTGGGGATTGGCCTAAAATCACCCTGTCAGTTTTCATGGCTCAGGCGGGACTAGAACTCACTGTCTCCTGGCGATTGACCCAAAGTCACCCAATCAGCTTCCACACCTAGAGTGGGACTAGAACTCACTGTCTCCTGGTGATTGGCCTAAAATCACTCTGCTAGCTTTCATGCCTCAGGTGGGACTAGAACTCACCATCTCCTGGCGATTGACCCAAAGTCACCCAATCAGCTTCTACAACTAGAGTGGGACTAGAACTCACTGTCTCTTGGTGATTGGCCCAGTCATCCAACTAGCTTTCACACCTAGGGTGGAACTAGAACTCACTGTCTCCTGGCAACTGGCCCAAAGTCACCCACCTGGCTTTCATGCCTCAGGTGGGACTAGAACTCACCGTCTCCTGGAGATTGGCCCAAAGTCACCTAGCCAGCTTTCATGTCTAAGGCAGAGCTAGGACTCCCAATCTCCTGGTTTCTAGTCTGGTGCATTCACCACTAGACCAAACTGGCTCTGTGGCGCCACACACTACATTTCCCATCCCATGGGTAGGTGTGAGGGAAGGGAGGGGGGTGTCAAGCTTTAGGGGGCGTCACTCGCTGACCTGGCAGTGGGTTTTCTGCAGGAGAAGAAGGCGCAATTCCTCCAAATTCTTATTGATACGGTCCCGACGCCGTTTCTCCACCAAGGGTTTCAGCATCTGGGGGGGAGAGAAAACAAAATGGGGGGTTGACCCCTGGGTGGGGTGGGCTCTACGGGACCCCTGGAGGTCTCTGCCCGCCTGCTTGCTAATGCCCCTTTCGCCCACTGGTGAATTCTAAATCTTCTTCTTTTAATAATCCCTTGCGGGATGAAGTTTGGGCAACTGAATGTTTAGTGGCTGGACGCCATCCCTGTCACCAGTGCAGAGTTTTGTTCAGCAGATATACTGTATTCTCATTGTGCCCAGAGAGAGAAATATCTCTGCCTCTACCTAGAATCAAACTCACAGCCTCCTGATTGGGAGGCAAGAGTTCCACCTCTAGGCCACGGCACCACTCCTACTGGTTAATTATCAATGCACCAGAAAATGTTGATATGGGGGGGGGGGGGGCTGGATTTAAGCCTTTGCGTTCTGGACCTTAAGAAGGGACAGGATGGATTCACACAATCGTGCTGGATTAGGATTGGATAGGTCCCCATGATGGAACTTTACATTAAAATATTCCAGCTGTGTTTCTCAGCGTCCGCCATTTTAAGACCTGTGGACTTCAATTCCCAGAATTCCCCAGCCAGCACAGCTGTGCTGGCTGGGGAATTCTGGGAGTTGAAGTCCACAACATGGAAAACTGCTTTCGATTAAAGTGGTTGTAGATGATTCCATTTCATTTCATTATTTCAGTTCAGTACATTTCCTTATTTTTATTTCATTTCATCCTTTTTTATTTGGTTGTTTCATTTCGTTTCGTTTTTAATTTCCCTTTTATTATTTTTACTTGATTATTTCATGTCATGGTTTTCATTTCATTTTATTATTGCAAGTGGTTGTATTATTTAACACTGGGGAGTTTTTCAGAAGATGTTAACCATTTGTCTGAAACGGCAGGGGGTTGGACTAGAAGACCTCCAAGGTCCCTTCCAACTCTGTCATTCTATTCCTATTCCTATTCCTATTCTATTCAGCAGGGGGTTGGACTAGAAGACCTCCAAGGTCCCTTCCAACTCTGTTATTCTATTCCTATTCCTATTCTATTCAGCAGGGGGTTGGACTAGAAGACCTTCAAGGTCCCTTCCAACTCGGTTATTCTATTCCTATTCCTATTCCTATTCTATTCAGCAGGGGGTTGGACTAGAAGACCTCCAAGGTCCCTTCCAACTCTGTTATTCTATTCCTATTCCTATTCTATTCAGCAGGGGGTTGGACTAGAAGACCTCCAAGGTCCCTTCCAACTCTGTCATTCTATTCCTATTCCTATTCCTATTCTATTCAGCAGGGGGTTGGACTAGAAGACCTCCAAGGTCCCTTCCAACTCTGTTATTCTATTCCTATTCCTATTCTATTCAGCAGGGGGTTGGACTAGAAGACCTTCAAGGTCCCTTCCAACTCGGTTATTCTATTCCTATTCCTATTCCTATTCTATTCAGCAGGGGGTTGGACTAGAAGACCTCCAAGGTCCCTTCCAACTCTGTCATTCTATTCCTATTCCTATTCTATTCAGCAGGGGGTTGGACTAGAAGACCTCCAAGGTCCCTTCCAACTCTGTCATTCTATTCCTATTCCTATTCCTATTCTATTCAGCAGGGGGTTGGACTAGAAGACCTCCAAGGTCCCTTTCAACTCTGTTATTCTATTCCTATTCCTATTCTATTCAGCAGGGGGTTGGACTAGAAGACCTCCAAGGTCCCTTCCAACTCTGTTATTCTATTCCTATTCCTATTCTATTCAGCAGGGGGTTGGACTAGAAGACCTTCAAGGTCCCTTCCAACTCTGTCATTCTATTCCTATTCCTATTCCTATTCTATTCAGCAGGGGGTTGGACTAGAAGACCTCCAAGGTCCCTTCCAACTCTGTTATTCTATTCCTATTCCTATTCTATTCAGCAGGGGGTTGGACTAGAAGACCTCCAAGGTCCCTTCCAACTCTGTTATTCTATTCCTATTCCTATTCTATTCAGCAGGGGGTTGGACTAGAAGACCTTCAAGGTCCCTTCCAACTCGGTTATTCTATTCCTATTCCTATTCCTATTCTATTCAGCAGGGGGTTGGACTAGAAGACCTCCAAGGTCCCTTTCAACTCTGTTATTCTATTCCTATTCCTATTCTATTCAGCAGGGGGTTGGACTAGAAGACCTCCAAGGTCCCTTCCAACTCTGTCATTCTATTCCTATTCCTATTCCTATTCTATTCAGCAGGGGGTTGGACTAGAAGACCTCCAAGGTCCCTTTCAACTCTGTTATTCTATTCCTATTCCTATTCTATTCAGCAGGGGGTTGGACTAGAAGACCTCCAAGGTCCCTTCCAACTCTGTCATTCTATTCCTATTCCTATTCCTATTCTATTCAGCAGGGGGTTGGACTAGAAGACCTCCAAGATCCCTTTCAACTCTGTTATTCTATTCCTATTCCTATTCTATTCAGCAGGGGGTTGGACTAGAAGACCTCCAAGGTCCCTTCCAACTCTGTCATTCTATTCCTATTCCTATTCCTATTCTATTCAGCAGGGGGTTGGACTAGAAGACCTCCAAGGTCCCTTCCAACTCTGTCATTCTATTCCTATTCCTATTCTATTCAGCAGGGGGTTGGACTAGAAGACCTCCAAGGTCCCTTCCAACTCGGTTATTCTATTCCTATTCCTATTCTATTCAGCAGGGGGTTGGACTAGAAGATCTCCAAGGTCCCTTCCAACTCTGTCATTCTATTCCTATTCCTATTCCTATTCTATTCAGCAGGGGGTTGGACTAGAAGACCTCCAAGGTCCCTTCCAACTCTGTTATTCTATTCCTATTCCTATTCTATTCAGCAGGGGGTTGGACTAGAAGACCTCCAAGGTCCCTTCCAACTCTGTTATTCTATTCCTATTCCTATTCTATTCAGCAGGGGGTTGGACTAGAAGACCTCCAAGGTCCCTTCCAACTCTGTTATTCTATTCCTATTCCTATTCTATTCAGCAGGGGGTTGGACTAGAAGACCTCCAAGGTCCCTTCCAACTCTGTCATTCTATTCCTATTCCTATTCTATTCAGCAGGGGGTTGGACTAGAAGACCTCCAAGGTCCCTTCCAACTCTGTTATTCTATTCCTATTCCTATTCTATTCAGCAGGGGGTTGGACTAGAAGACCTCCAAAGTCCCTTCCAATTTGGTTATTCTATTCTATTCTATTGGATTTTTTCAAAAATATATATATATATATAGCTGCATATTCGTAACTTACAAGGGGATCAAAACACAATATAAAAGAAATATAAATAAAAGGAGCCGAGGTGGCGCAGTGGTTAAATGCAGCACTGCAGGCTACTTCAGCTGACTGCAGTTCTGCAGTTCGGCTGTTCAAATCCCACTAGGCTCAAGGTTGACTCAGCCTTCCATCCTTCCGAGGTGGGTGAAATGAGGACCCGGATTGTTGTTGGGGGCAATATGCTGACTCTGTAAACCGCTTAGAGAGGGCTGAAAGTCCTATGAAGCGGTATATAAGTCTAACTATTGCTATTGCTAAATAATATAATAATAAGATATTATGCCGATCACCTCCCATAGACCGATTCGATCACACAGACTAGGCCTCCTCCGGATCCCATCTGCCAGCCAATGTCGGCTGGTGACTCCCCGGGGGAGGGCCTTCTCTGTTGCAGCGCCAGCCCTCTGGAACGATCTCCCCCCGTGGAGATCCGGACCCTCACTACCCTCCCGGCCTTCCGCAAAGCTGTGAAATCCTGGCTGCTCCAGCAGGCCGGGGGGGGGGGGGGGGGGCTCTATATATATCCACCCCACCCCCCCGGGAGATTGTGATTGTTGTATATTTTAATGTCGTTTGTGTATTATTCCCCCTCCCTTGTTTTATTGTAAGCCGCCCGGAGTCCTTCGGGAGTGGGTGGCATACAAATCAATAAAACTATAAACTATAACTATAAACTATTAAGAACCCTCCACCACCACCACTACTACCTCTGCCCCAAATCAGAAAATAACCATGATGGAGGGGGGGGGGGGAAGGTTTTCTTAAATTATCTGTGATCCCAAACTTGAGGATTTGGAAGATTAAAAATTGTGTGTGTGTGTGTGTGTGTGTGTGTGTGTGTAGATAGATAGATGGATGGATGGATGGATGGATGGATGGATAGATGATAGATAGATAGATAGATAGATAGATAGATATGGATACAATAATAATAATAATAATAGATAGATAGATAGATAGGGATACAATAATAATAATAATAATAATAATAGATAGATAGATAGATATGGATACAATAATAATAATAATAATAGATAGATAGATAGATAGATAGATAGATAGATAGATAGATAGATAGACAGACAGACAGACAGACAGACAGACAGACAGACACACACACATTTATTGCTGGTGAGTAAAAAGGGACTTGGATAGCAAATAATCAATCAGTCAATTGATAATTTGGGATTTGGATGGCAAGTAATCAATATTCGTGGATGGCCAATCATCAATCAATAAATCGATTGATTATTTGGGGCTCGGATGGCCAATAATCAATCAATGAAATCCACCCATGCAAGCACTCCAATACCAATGGATACAAGCAGCCTGCCGCCCCCCCCCCCGCGTGTTCCAGGGATTCCGCCCCCCCCCCGCGCCCGTGTTTCTAAGCGAGCCCCCCCACGCCCCCCCCGCAATCGGGGTTAGTTTAATGATGGTTTAGCTGGGGAAGCCCCCTCCCCGTCTGGGGCTTGGCTGAGAGGGAGCTGCGCCCCCAGCCCCGCTTCGGAAGAGCCGCCGGTACCTTTCTGACCCCCGCGGGCTGCGAGCTCTCGCTGACCAGCATCTTCAGCCGCCGCCGCCGCCTGGTCCGAGAGAGGCGCCGAGTGCGGGGGTCCCGCGCGCGGCCCCTTTAAGCCCTCGCCCCCCCACCCCACCCCCGCCAGGGACCCCTCCCCTTGCACGCCCCCTCCTCCCCTTCCCTCCCAGGACAGGGTCTCTCTCTCTCTCTCTTTCCTTCTTTTTCTTTCCCTCTCTTTTCTTCCTTCCTTTTTCTTTCTTTCTTTCTTCCTTCCTCTCTCCCTCCTTCTTCCTCTCTTTTTCTTTCTCTCTTTCTTTCCTTCTTTCCTTCCTTCCTCTCTCCCTCCTTCTTCCTTCCGTCTTTCTTTGTCTTTCTCTCTTTTCTTCCTCTCTCTTTCTTTCTTCCTCTTTCTTTCCTTCCTTCTTTTTCTTTCCCTCTTTTCTTCCTTCCTTTTTCTTTCTTTCTTTCTTCCTTTCTTCCTTCCTTCCTTCCGCTCTCCCTCCTTCTTCCTCTCTTTTTCTTTCCTTCTTTCCTTCCTTCCTCTCTCCCTCCTTCTTCCTTCCGTCTTTCTTTGTCTTTCTCTCTTTTCC
>NW_022473825.1:0-25844 GCF_009769535.1 Thamnophis elegans | reverse complement strand
AGAAATTTTGATCCCGTGATCGTCAGGATGCTGGTAACTGTGAAAAACAGTTGAATATTAATTGAATACTTAATATGAAATGACATAAAACATGAAGAGGTTTCAGAGAGATGGAAGAAACAGTGAGGAAGCGAGGCCTTGGGTTGGAAGGCGGAAAATCATCCCCAAACTTACAACTGTTCATTTAGTGACCGAAGTCACGACGGCACTGAAATGACCGTTTAGGACCCTTTTTTCACACTTACGCATCCCCGTGATCACGTGATCAAAATTCAGGCGCCTTGGAAACTGGTTCATATTTGTGACGGTGGCTGGGATCACGTGATCCCATTTTGACAAGCAAAATCAACGGGAAATCCAGATTCGCTTAGCGGCCACATTACTAGCTTCACTGCAGCAATTCACTTAACGACGACGGCCCAAAAAAGTTCATTCAATTGGGGGGGAAAGATCACTTTTAGTGGCTGTCTCGCTTAGCGACAGAAATCCGAGGCTCCTTTGGGGTCGTAAGGCGAGGACTAGACATTATGAGGCAAAGCATGGGGATCTCATCCCTCTAATTGCGAAATCCCTCCCCAGGTGTGTCTTATCCTGTCAAGCAGTCACCAAAGGGATGGGGGGGGGGCAACCTAAAAGACAGCCTCCCCCCCCCCCAAGATTA
This sequence comes from Thamnophis elegans, assembly GCF_009769535.1. Taxonomy (NCBI): domain Eukaryota; kingdom Metazoa; phylum Chordata; class Lepidosauria; order Squamata; family Natricidae; genus Thamnophis; species Thamnophis elegans. The sequence goes on along the minus strand of NW_022473825.1, from coordinate 25,183 downwards.
CATGCTTGGAGAGATCGGAGGGCCCCCAACCCTACCCCGAGGATGGGACACCACCAATATTGCCTCAGTATCTCAAAGCATCTCCCAAAACAACAGACCCGGATTTCGGTTTTTAAAAAATTATTTATTTATTTTCATTATTATTATTATTTAAAAAGGACCTAAAGTTTCCAAATAAATGGGTTTTTCAAGTGGTCGTCTTCGTGCGGACAAACGCAGGCGTCCTTTCAGGAATATACGTAGGAAAAGTCAAGAGATCTCCAAACTTGACAACTTTTAAGAAATGTGGACTTCAACTCCCAGAATTCCCCAGCCAGCCATGAACTCTGGGAGTTGAAGTCCATAAGTCTTAACTTCTGGGATTCTGGGAGTTGAAGTCCATAAGTCTTAACTTCTGGGATTCTGGGAGTTGAAGTCCATAAATCTTAACCTCTGGGATTCTGGGAGTTGAAGTCCACAAGTCTTAACCTCTGGAATTCTGGAAGTCCACAAGTCTTAACTTCTGGGTTTCTGGGAGTTGAAGTTCACAAGTCTTAACCTCTGGGATTCTGGGAGTTGAAGTCCATAAGTCTTGACCTCTGGAATTCTGGGAGTTGAAGTCCACAAGTCTTAACCTCTGGAATTCTGGGAGTTGAAGTCCACAAGTCTTAACTTCTGGGTTTCTGAGAGTTGAAGTCCATAAGTCTTGACCTCTGGGATTCTGGGAGTTGAAGTCCATAAGTCTTAATTTCTGGGATTCTGGGAGTTGAAGTCCATAAGTCTTGACCTCTGGAATTCTGGGAGTTGAAGTCCACAAGTCTTAACCTCTGGGATTCTGGGAGTTGAAATCCATAAGTCTTAACTTCTGGGATTCTGGGAGTTGAAGTCCACAAGTCTTAACCTCTGGAATTCTGGGAGTTGAAGTCCACAAGTCTTAAAGTTGCCAACTTCGGAGACCCTTGGTCTAAGCGGATAGCAAAACGGAGCAAATTTTTAAAAAATGGGGGGGGGGAGAAATAAAGGAAGTGCTGGAAGGTTCCGATTGGGGGCTAGTTCGAAATAGCCCCCCTGCCAACAAGCTGGCTCCCCCACTCCCACCCCCACCCCGGTTGAAAGAACCTTCTAGCAACGCAGTGGCACCCCCACGCATGAAAAAAGAGAGCATTTGGCACAGGAATGCCAGCATCCAGCAGCGGGCTACCCGGAGGTCATCAGTGCGCCTCAAAGGAGAGGAGGGGGTCTTCCCTATGGAGTGCAGGCCCTGTTCTTGGGCTCAGAAGCAATTGGTCCCGGGAGAGTGGAAGAGGCTGCGGAAAAGGCCTAGAGGGGGAGAAGGCGCCTGGCTCGTGTTCAGACCTGCTCCTAGACCCAGGATGGCAAAACTATGGCACGCATGTCCGAAGTGGCACGTGGAGCCATGTCGTCTGGCACATGCAGCGTCACCCGTTCCTCTTCTGGGTTTCTGGTGCGCGTGCGCAAACGACAATCGGCTGGCCTTCGTGCGTGCGGCAGTGCCAGAAACCAAAAGATCTGGTTTTCCGTTTTCCGCCGTGAGCATACACGCCAGCCGAGATCGGCACAAGCGCGGCAGTAACCGGAAGACTTGCTGACGGCCCCTGCAAACTGGAAGTTTATTTTCCGGCCCATGGATGTTCCCTGGGCAGCTCCTCTTCCCGATCGCGGACCAGACAGGCGTGCGTGAAGTGCTCCTTTCTCGGCAATCGGTGCCGAAAAGGTTCGGCATCACTGTCCGAGATCCTGGGAATAAAACCCCCGCCCACTCAGATCCAGAGACGGTCCATGGTCCGACCGGCGTACTTGGTCCCCCAAGCACCAGTGCTCAACGCCATTCTTGAGAGCAAAAATATCCATTTGTTTTTATTCTTCCCGAGGCCCCCTACCCATACGGGAGGCTGAGATACGGAACATCTGTGAATGCGGGTGGTCCTCGACTTCCAACGGTTCGTTTAGCGACCGTGACGACAAAGGTGGCAAGAAAAAAATCATGCAATGGTTTTTTTTAAAAAATGATGATTCACTTAGCAGCAGAAATTTCGGGCTCAGTTGTGGTCGTAAGTCGAGGACTACCAGTCAAGCATTTCTCCGGCTTTCCCATCTGAAATCAGAAATTATGCTGGCTTTCTAAATCTCTTCAATCTCAACCTGGAGCTTCCTGTAGGCCCAGCAGTAGATCAGGGTTGGACAGGACCGTCTTCAGGAACCCACCAAGGACTGAGCTTCATCGCTAACCACTGCCCAGTCCTATCTGGACTTCTTGGCTCATATGGCCAACACCAACCCAATCCACCACCAAGGTGGGCACATAGAATGTGGCAACAGATTGGCATCTCCACCATGTTCTTGGCCCCTGGGTGGTGAGACGGAGTGGGAGAGGATGGACAGGAAGAAGATGCTGAGTGGACTTCAAGACTTGGTCCATCATCTATGATGTTCCTGGGCCTAAGTGGTGGGACGGAATGGGAGAGGATGGACAGGAAGAAGATGCTGAGTGGACTTTAAGACTTGATCCACCATCTATGATGTTCTTGGCCCTGGGTGGTGGGACGGAGTGGGAGAGGATGGACAGGAAGAAGATGATGAGTGGCCTTCAAGATTTGGTCCACCATCTATGATGTTCCTGGGCCTAAGTGGTGGGACGGAGTGGGAGAGGATGGACAGGAAGAAAATGCTGAGTGGACTTTAAGACTTGATCCACCATCTATGATATTCTTGGCCCTGGGTGGTGGGACAGAGTGGGAGAGGATGGACAGGAAGAAGATGCTGAGTGGACTTTAAGACTTGATCCACCATCTATGATGTTCTTGGCCCTGGGTGGTGGGACGGAGTGGGAGAGGATGGACAGGAAGAAGATGATGAGTGGCCTTCAAGATTTGGTCCACCATCTATGATGTTCCTGGGCCTAAGTGGTGGGACGGAGTGGGAGAGGATGGACAGGAAGAAAATGCTGAGTGGACTTTAAGACTTGATCCACCATCTATGATATTCTTGGCCCTGGGTGGTGGGACAGAGTGGGAGAGGATGGACAGGAAGAAGATGCTGAGTGGACTTTAAGACTTGATCCACCATCTATGATGTTCTTGGCCCTGGGTGGTGGGACAGAGTGGGAGGGGATGGACAGAAAGAAGATGCTGAGTGGCCTTCAAGACCTGGTTCACCATCCATGATGTCCTTGGGCCCCTGGGTGGTGGGACAGAGTGGGAGGGGATGGACAGGAAGAAGATGCTGAATGGACTTCAAGACTTGGTCCACCATCTATGATGTTCTTGGCCCTGGGTGGTGGGACAGGTGGGAGGGGATGGACAGGAAGAAGATGCTGAGTGGACTTCAAGATTTGGTCCACCATCTATGATGTTCTTGGGCCTAAGTAGTGGGACGGAGTGGGAGAGGATGGTCCATCATCTATGATGACCCCATAATCATTCTCCCACTGCCAGTCAACAGGGCCTGTACTGAGTCAGGAATGTTGCTTCCCCTGTGCTGTTCTTCTGCTGGCCTTCACCCCTCAAAGCAAAAGTTGGACCAGATTTTCTTGGGAGGGAAAAATTTCCCTTCCCACAGAAAAGCTAGAACTTCCTCCCTCTGGTCCTATTTTTAATTCACCGCCAACCACATGGACTCCAGTAGGATTGACTGTTGTGGATTGTTGTGTTGATGGTCTACAGGGAGTCCTCCTGAACTTTGTCCAAATAGATGTGTGGGGTAGAAATGGCCCTCCATTGTAACTGGGGCAAAGAGAGAGAGTGGAAGGAGGTCTTCTGCCCCCAATGAAGATCTTGGATTGCTCAACTTCAAGGAACCAAGACGCTGCCCAAGGAACATCTGTTCTGGCCAACAGCACCCTTCCAAGGAATCAGGACATTTCCCAAGGCCCTTCCTGTTTTCTGGAATCAGCGGAGATGTTCTGAGATGGCCTTCTTCTCCAGGTGGAAGGAACGGGTGTCGAGAAGGACTCAAGCAAAGCTCATCAACTCCTCCTCCTTCTTCTGCATCATCTCTCCCAAACTGGTTTCTTCCAGACCAGCTAAACTCAACCCAACATCCTGCACGGATGTCCAGATGGACAAGCTTGTTCCATCTCATGGTTTGCTGCATCGTACATCTGGAAACCTGGCGGGGGTGGGTGGATGAGAGGGTGTCCACCTGTAAATCGGTGACACCAACTTCAGGACCAGGTTCCCCCCAAAACTGGCGTTCCAGGAGGGAAAACATCTCACGAGGTTGTGCAAAATAAGGAGGTAGGTCGTGAATCTTGTCACATTCACGAAGCTTCTGCGGATCAGATGAAGCCACGGGTCTCGAGGTCCGCCTTACTCTCTTCCACAGCCCCTCAAAAGGTTTTTGGTGACCGTAGCTCTTCCCTCCTCCGTTTCTTCTTTTTTTTTTTGGGTGGGACGGTTTCCATTTTCCAAGTCCCCCCCCTCCACTCCCCAAAAGATGAATATGTCTCTCGTAACCAAAAATCCCTGCGTTGGAACCACAGTAGTGCAAATGAGGAAGGCAGCGTCGTGGGCCAAAGCCGTCGTCACTTCTTGAAGGCGAAGGAAGCGGGGTGAACTTTTAGGCCCGGGAGCGGTCTAAAGAAAGAGAAAGGCAAGAGAAGTGAGAAATCCTTCAGATGAACTAGCAGGAAAACATACAAAGGTAAAACTAGGGTGATCCATTCTGTTCTGACCGAGGCTTCCCGAGAGCAGGAAGTAAACTCCTTGTCCCAACAAAAAAAAAAAATCCTTTTATTAATTAACTGTGAATTCTGCTCGTTCACATCTAGCAAAGTCTTTCGAGGGAGGATTTACGGTCACAGACCTTATCTGGCTTGGAGAGCAGCCAGGCCGATCTCTGCAGAACTTGGCAAGGAGTCTCGGAGAGTCACGAACCAATTAAGCGAACTGATTGTCTCCTGCAAACTCCACTCCCCTTTCGCTCCCCTTTTATTCCCTCTGGGAGGGGCCATTCACCGTCCACTTGTGGCCTTACTCCCAAGTCGACCCTTATTCTTTAGCTCTTCCCTTCGTCTGGCAGCTCTGCGCATGCGCACACTGGGAACAGGCTCCAGCTGTTCTTCTGCCTCACTGATGTCTGACTCCGAAGGCAGCTGATAACTGTCGGACGGCCCTGGCCCCCTCTCTGCCTCCGACACAGATCCTTCATCCGAGCCTTCCCCAGACTCCAGGACTGGCCCAGGTTCCTCCCCAACCCTCCTCACTGTCCGAATCTGCTGCCGGCTCTGCTGGCGGGCCACAACACCAGTTTGGGCCAGTGGTTAAGGCAACAAGATTAGAAACTAGGAGAGTGTGATTTCTAGTCCTGCCTTAGGCACAAAAGCCACTTGAGTGGCTTTGGCCCTATCACCAGGAGATAGTGAGTTGTAGTTCTGCCTAAGGCAGGGAAGCCAGCTGAGACACTTTGGACCCCAGGAGATGGTGAGTTCTAGTTTTGCCTAAGACACGAAAGCCAGCCAAGACCCGAGAGATCGCCATAGTTACCTTTGTATGACTTTGGGCCAATCGCCAGGATACGGTGAGTTCTAGTCCTGCCTTAAATAAAAACCAGCTGGGTGACTTTGGGCCTATCACTAGGAGATGGGGAGTTCCAGTCTTGCCTGAGGCGTGAAAATCAGCTGAGGCATTTTGGATACCAGGAGATGGGGAGTTCTAGTTTTGCCTGAGACATAAAAGCCATCTAGGTGACTTTGGGACCAATCGCCAGGAGACAGGGAGTTCTAGTCCTGCCTTAAATAAAAACCAGCTGGGTGACTTTGGGCCTAGGAGATGGAGAGTTCCAGTCTTGCCTGAGGCGTGAAAACCAGCTGAGGCATTTGGATACCAGGAGATGGGGAGTTCTAGTTTTGCCTGAGACATAAAAGCCATCTAGGTGACTTTGGGACCAATCGCCAGGAGACAGGGAGTTCTAGTCCTGCCTTAAATAAAAACCAGCTGGGTGACTTTGGGCCTAGGAGATGGAGAGTTCCAGTCTTGCCTGAGGCGTGAAAACCAGCTGAGGCATTTTGGATACCAGGAGATGGGGAGTTCTAGTTTTGCCTGAGACATAAAAGCCATCTAGGTGACTTTGGGACCAATCGCCAGGAGACAGGGAGTTCTAGTCCTGCCTTAAATAAAAACCAGCTGGGTGACTTTGGGCCTAGGAGATGGAGAGTTCCAGTCTTGCCTGAGGCGTGAAAACCAGCTGAGGCATTTTGGATACCAGGAGATGGGGAGTTCTAGTTTTGCCTGAGACATAAAAGCCATCTAGGTGACTTTGGGACCAATCGCCAGGAGACAGGGAGTTCTAGTCCTGCCTTAAATAAAAACCAGCTGGGTGACTTTGGGCCTAGGAGATGGAGAGTTCCAGTCTTGCCTGAGGCGTGAAAACCAGCTGACGCATTTCGGATACCAGGAGATGGGGAGTTCTAGTTTTGCCTGAGAGATAAAAGCCATCTGGGTGACTTATGGGCCAATCGCCAGGAGACAGGGAGTTCTAGTCCTGCCTTAAATAAAGACTTTGGGCCTATCACCAGGAGACGGTGAGTTATAGTTCTGACCAGCAGAACACAGGTCAACGGAGGTGGGGAGGAAGTGGGGTTTCCCCATGTGAGTCCCAGGGGCTACGTCACACTCACCTTTGAGGTGCGACCGGTCTGAAAGAGAGAAAAAGAGAGGAGTGTTAGTAGCTTAGATGACAAAATTGTTTGCCGTGGGGGTCCTCGGCTTATGACGACTCACTTAGTGACCCTTCAAAGTTACAACGGCTCTAAAAAAATTGGCCGTTTTAACATTGAAAAGACGGGATTAAAATCCAGGCGCTTGCCGACGGATTCCTAATTACGACGGTCGCAGTGTCCTGGAGGAGGGGGGGGGATCCGTCATGTGATCCCCTTTCGCGACCTTCTGAAGCCAGTTTCGCTTAACGACCGTGTTATTCGCTCAACAACCGTGGCCATTCGCATAACAGCCTTTTATAACCGTTACGGCTTAGGGCCACAGAATGGGGCTAGGCTCCATTTACGGTCGTTATGTCGAGGACTACCGATCGTTGGGCTGGAAAGGCCCAGAAGGTGAAGGATGGAGAAAATCGACGGCGGCCGTGAGGTAAAATTGACAGATTTTCGCCCCGGGACTCGAACCATTTCCGTCCCTGAAGGCGCCGTCTCTCTGGAAAAGTTTCTTATTTTTTGTTCTCTATACACACTGATAGGTTTACATTCCCATAATTATTATTCTTTTTTACATTCGTCGTTCTTATACATTTATCATTCCATTTACAGGGTTATAACCCACCATTTGGGTTGCTTTGTTTACCATTCCTCGCCTTTTCTCTTCCCTTTCTTTTCTCCCCTCTCTTCCTCCTCTACTTTCTTCCTTCCTCTCTCCTTTCCCATCCTTCTTCCCTTTCCTCTCCTCTATCCCTCTTCCTCCCCCTACCCTCTCTCCTTCTCTTTCTATCCCTTCCCTCCTCCCTCCCCTTTCCTCTTTCTTCCTTGCATCTCCTTTCCTCTCTTCTCCTCTCTTCCTCTTCCTCTTCCCCTTCCTGCCTTCTCTCCTTTCTCTTCCTTCTTCCCTTTCCTCTCCTCTATCCCTCTTCCTCCCCCTACCCTCTCTCCTTCTCTTTCTATCCCTTCCCTCCTTCCTCTCCTTTCCTCTTTCTTCCTTGCATCTCCTTTCCTCTCTTCTCCTCTCTTCCTCTTCCCCTTCCTGCCCTCTCTCCTTCTCTCCTTCCTTCTTCCCTTTCCTCTCCCCTACTCCTCTCTTCCTCTTCCTCCTCCTGCCCTCTCTCCTTCTCTTTCTATCCCTTCCCTCTCTCCTTTCCTCTTCCTTCCTTCCATCTCCTTTCCTCTATTGTACTCTCATCCTTTCTTCCTCTTCCCCTTCCTGCCTTCTCTCCTTTCCCTTCCTTCTTCCCTTTCTTCTCCCCTACTCCTCTCTTCCTCTTTCTCCTCCTACCCCCTCTCCTTTCTTTCCCTTCCTTCCTTCCTCCCCTTTCCTTTCTTCCTTCGATCTCATTTCCTCTCTCCTCTCTTCCTCTTCCCCTTCCTGCCCTCTCTCCTTCTCTCCTTTCCCTTCCTTCTTCCCTTTCCTCTCCCCTACTCCTCTCTTCCTTTTCCTCCTCCTGCCCTCTCTCCTTCTCTTTCTATCCCTTCCCTCTTTCCTCTCCTTTCCTCTTCCTCTCTTCCATCTCCTTTCCTCTCCTCTCCTCCTCTTCCTCTTCCCCTTCCTGCCTTCTCTCCGTTCCCTTCCTTCTTCCCTTTCATCTCCCCTACTCCTCTCTTCCTCTTCCTCCTCCTACTATCTCTCCTTCTCTTTCTATACCTTCCCCCTTTCCTCTCCTTTCCTCTTCCTTCCTTCCATCTCCTTTCCTCTCTCCTCCTCTCTTCCTCTTCCCCTTCCTGCCCTCTCTCCTTCTCTCCTTTCCCTTCCTTCTTCCCTTTCCTCTCCCCTACTCCTCTCTTCTTCCTCCTCCTCCTGCCCTCTCTCCTTCTCTTTCTATCCCTTCCCTCTCTCCTCTCCTTTCCTCTTTCTTCCTTCCCTCTCCTTTTCTCTCTTCTCCTCTCCTCCTCTTCCCTTTCCTGGCCTCTCTCCTTCTCCCTTACATCTTCCTCCCCTCCCCTCCATCTTCCTCCCCTCCTCTTCCCCTCATCTCCTCTCTCCCTTTCTCTTTTCTATTGTTGTAAGTGTCTCTTCCAAGCTCTTAATTCTTATTTTCTTGGGGTGGCATTTCCGCAGATCCCAAAAATAATTGAACATCATTTCTTATTCCTTTTCTTTCTCAAATTCTATCCTGATTATGGTTGTTTCCCCCTCTGTATCTTACTTTTGAACATATACTTCTATATTATGATTTTCTTCCCCAGCGGCCAACTTACTTGAGGGGTTTGGAGAGAGGGTTCGAGGCCCTGGTCCCCGCTGGCTTGGAGTTGGTCGGCGGGACCATAACCAGCAAGGGTTGGCTGGGTGTTGAGGACACGTCTTTTGCCAGGAGGGTCTTGGGCTTGTAAAATGGTCTGAGCTGTGGGTGGAGAAAAACAGCACAAAACAAGATCAGGTCAACAACAGAATCAGAATAAGAGCTGGAAGGGACCTTGGAGGTCTTCTAGTCCAGCCCCCCTGCTCAAGCAGGAGATCCTAGACCAGGGACGGCAAAACTTTTAGGCACAAAGTGCCTAAAACCGAAAACCATTTGACTGTCCAGTCTCTTGTTAAAAACCTTCAGTGATGGAGCACCCACAACTTCTGGTGGCAGGCTGTTCCACTGGTTAATTGACCTCACAGTCAGGAAATTCCTCCTTAGTTCCAGGTTGCCTCTCTCCTTGATTAGTTTCCATCCATTGCTTCTTGTTCTGCCTTCAGGTGCTTTGGAGAATAGCTTGACTCCCTCTTCTTTGGGAGCAACCCCTCAAATATTGGAAGCCTTGCTATCATGTCTCCCCTGGTCCTTCTTTTCCCTCGACTGGCCAAACCCCAATCCTGCATTCAGACGTGGTTACTTTCTACCCATTAAACTTCACTTTCTTTTTTTCTTTTAGCAGTTTTTTTTAATTATTTTTTCCCTTCCACAACACCTTACAGTCATTACATCAACATTGTTGTGTCATCATACCTGTACATGTATATAATATTTCGCTTCTATATTTACACACTTTTATACACAGTTATATAGATAGATAGATAGATAGATAGATAGATATAGAGATAGATAGATAGATAGATAGATAGATAAGATAGATAGATAGATAGATAGATAGATATAAAATAATAAAATAATAGATATATAAATATAGATACAGAGAAATAGAATATATAGATATTGATAGATATAGATATAGATATAGATATAGATATAGATAGAGATAGAGATAGAGATAGAGATAGAGATAGAGATATAGATAGATATAGATATAGATATAGATATAGATATAGATATAGATATAGATATAGATATAGATATAGATATAGATATAGATATAGATATAGATATAGATATAGATATAGATATAGATATAGATATAGATATAGATATATAGATATAGATTGTTTTTTGGCTTAATTAATTTTATTCTTGTTTTGCAGCCATGTGTACCAATTGTTCCAAATTTCATAATATCCCGACTCTTCTTTATCTTTTAATTTCAGTGTTAATTTGTCCATCTCTGCACAATCCAAAGTTGGTTTTTTTATCACTAATTCGTCCCGGGGTGGGGGGTGGGGTGGGGGGTATTATTTTGTTACCATCATTGGGCAAATGCTATTCTAGCTGTAGTTAGCAGATGTGTTAAAATATGCACTTAATTTCCTTTGTATATTTCCCTTTGATTATTCCTAAACTTCACTTTCCAATGGCTGCATTTGAACTCTGGAACTTCTGAAATCTGGTTTGTGGAACAAGCTATAATTGGGGTAGGATGCTATGTTGGAAGCCAAGGTTACAGCATAATTGGCAAAACACTTCTAGATCAGGGTTTCTTGAGCTGGTAGGATGTAGATCTTGGCTCCCAGAATTCCCCAGAGGTGCGGGCGAACTTCATATTCAAAGTAAATTACATCTAGCACGTACCCTGAATCTACTAAATCAAGGCTTTTCATTCCAAAATAAGGTTTGCTTAAGATGGTGTTTCTCAATTTTAGCTACTTTTAAGACGGCTAGACTTCAATTCCCAGAATCCCCCAGGCAGCTAAGCACACTGTGCAGTGAAAATCTCTGGATAGCAATAGCAATAGCAGTTAGACTTCTATACCACTTCATAGGGCTTTCAGCCCTCTCTAAGCGGTTTACAGAGTCAGCATATCGGTCCCCAACAACAATCCGGGTCCTCATTTTACCCACCTCGGAAGGATGGAAGGCTGAGTCAACTCTGAGCCGGTGAGATTTGAACTGCCGAACTGCAGCTAGCAGTCAGCTGAAGTGGCCTGCAGTACTGCACTCTAACCACTGCGCCACCTCGGCTCTTAAGACTGTATAACACGCCAGTAGCAAATTGTAGCTTCCAGAACGGAGTCACCCCCAAACGAATGGGGCAATGGAGAGCAGGAAACTCACCGGAGGGGGTCGGACAGGGGTGCTCGGAAGGGGCTTCTTCGGAGGGGGCAGTTTGGTGGGACCCCCAAATCTGCCTTTCAGGGGCACGGCGGGCGATCCGTGGAATGGCGGGGGCGGGGGCCTGGAAGGTTTGAGGTCTCTCTGGAGGGGGGCGGAGGGGCCACACCCGGGCCGCAAAGGTCGTACCACGTTGATGGGGTGGGGGCCCCTTTGAGGAGGGTTGGGCTTCAGCGAGGAAATGCCTCTGGCTACCTGGGGGGAGAGAAAAGAAGAGGGAGGGGGGGATTCATCAGTTTCCCCGGCTGAAAATGGCCAGTTGGGTCTAGTTGTTGAAGGCACCTGGCTAGAAACCAGAAGATGGGGAATTCTAGTTCCGTCTTAGGAATGAAAGCAGCTGGGTGACATGGAGCCAATTACCAGGAAAATTCTAGTCCCGCCTTAGGCATGAAAGCCAGCTGGGTGACTTTGGGCCAATCACCAGGAGACGGTGAGTTCTAGTCCCGCCTTAGGCATGAAAGCCAACTGGGTGACTTTGGGCCAATCACCTGGAGACGGTGAGTTCTAGTCCCGCCTTAGGCATGAAAGCCAGCTGGGTGACTTTGGGCCAATCACCAGGAGACGGTGAGTTCTAGTCCCGCCTTAGGCATGAAAGCCAGCTGGGTGACTTTGAGCCAATCACCCGGAGACGGTGAGTTCTAGTCCCGCCTTAGGCGTGAAAGCCAGCTGGGTGAATTTGGGCCAATCACCAGGAGACGGTGAGTTCTAGTCCCGCCTTAGGCGTGAAAGCCAACTGGGTGACTTTGGGCCAATCACCAGGAGACGGTGAGTTCTAGTCCCGCATTAGGCATGAAAGCCAGCTGGGTGACTTTGGGCCAATCACCAGGAGACGGTGAGTTCTAGTCCCGCCTTAGGCGTGAAAGCCAGCTGGGTGACTTTGGGCCAATCACCCGGAGACGGTGAGTTCTAGTCCTGTCTGACGCCTTAACCACAATACCAATCAGGCTCTCTATCACAGTATTAGAGCACTGCAAAGCTATACAGGTAGTCCTCGACTTACGACCATAATCGAAAGCTGGATCTCAGCTGCTGCGCAAGGTGTTCCTTAAGTGTGCCATTCCCAATTTTATAATCTTTTTTCTTTTTTAGCACCGCTGTTAAATGAATCCTTGTCGTTGTTCATTAAATCAGGGCAAATCTGATAATAATAATAATAAACAAAATCTAAATCTGCCTCCCCCCCTTAACTCTGCTTAACGGAATCCGGGTGAAAATGTCGCAAAAGGGGATCACATCACATGACCCCAGGACCCCACAACCATTGTAAGTACAATGCCAGTTGCCAAGCTTCCCAATTTTGACCACGTGACCACGGGAGCGGCTCCGACGGTCGTAAAGTGGGGAAACTGTTCCTCCGTCCCTTTTTTTTTTTAACTTGAACCGTCGTTCAATGAACGGTTGTAAGTCGAGGACCACCAGAGCTCCAAGTTGTGGATCGCTGAGTGCATTTTCAGAAATGAATCAACTCCCCGGAATCAATAATTTGAATCAAAGCAGGCGTGAAACTATTTAATTTCCAGCCAACTTTATTCTCTCCGCGCATTTCCACTCCGCTGCCACCCCCAAAAACTCCCACATTTGCCGGCTTAAGGAAAATGTAGCACAACAATTTAACCCAAAATGGATGATTTAGTCCGAAGGATTATCAGAGCGAATGGACTAAACTCTCTCCAAATCAGCCGGATAAATCTGAATTAAGGCAAATGGCTCCAAACTCCGCCAGTAAACAGATTTTCCGCCCTTTCGTGAGCGGTAAATCGCGGATCCGCTAAAAATTATTATCAACGGCTTTATTATTTTCAAGCCGTGACATTTAAGGACTTGAAAGTTGTGGTTTTGGTACATAGAATGTTTAACAGATTAACAGAGTCGGAAGGGACCTTGTAGGTCATCTAGCCCAACCCCCCGCTCAAGCAGGAGGCCCTACACTTGTGATGGTGAACTAACGGCACGCGCCATGCCGCCTGGTTCCTCTTCCAGGTTTCTGGTGCGCAGGCGCCTGTGAACGGTACTAGTCCTCGATTTACAACCGTTCGTTTTAGTGACCGTTTCAAGTTACAACGGCAGTGAAAAAAAGCAGCCTACGACCATTTTTTTTCACACATACGACCGTTGCAACGTCCCTGCGGTCACGTGATCCAAATTCCGGTGCTTGGTGCAAGTGGCTCATATTTGTGACGGTGTCTCGCGGTTACCTGATTCCCCTTTTGCGACCGTCCGACAAGCACAATCGATGGGGAAGCCCGATTCGCTTAACAACCTTGTAAATGGTTTGTTTGGTGACCGTTCCGAGTTACGACGGCAGTGGGGGAAAAAGTGACTTATGGCTGTTTTTTCACCCTTACGACGGCTGCAGCGGGATCAAAATTCAAACCCTTGGCAAGTGGCTCCTATTTAGGACGGTGTCTCTTGGTTACGTGATCCCCAAAATCCACGGGGAAGCCCGATTCGCTTAACAACCGGGTGACTAACAGCAGGGATTCGCTTAACGACGGCTGCAAGAAAGGTTGCAGTAAAATGGAGCAAAGTCTGGTGAAACCGGCGCTATCTGGCTTAGCCATGGAAATTTCAGGGGGGGGTTTCAATTGTGGTCGTAAGTCGAGGACTATGGGTTTGATAATCAGCCTTCAAACGACCCCCGAGGAGTTGAGTTTGTTTACCTGAGTTGTAATGCTGGATTTCACTTTGTTAGCGGAGGAAATATCCTGCAGGCTGAAAGCCGAATTTGAGTGGCCTTGACTTGTTTTCTGGTGAGCCATTCCGTTCCTGTCGCAAAAAAGCAGAAAATAAAAGAAGGAATAAATCTCTTTAAACATCAGATAAAAAGCAAAGATCCCATCCAGATCTTCTCATTCTGAATTAATTCATTGTATAAACAGTTCTCGACTTAAGGATGGGAATTGAGCCCAAAATCGCTGTTGTTAAAGGAGGCACGCAGAGGTTAGGTTTTCACATACCGTATTTTCCAGAGTATAAGACGCACCTTTTTCCCCTTCTCAAAGAGGGTGAAAATTGGGGGGCGTCTTATACACTGAATGTAGCCCCGCCCACCCACCACCCACCACCCTTCGGCCTCTGCCTCCCAGCAATTTCCCTCCTTGCAGCAAACGTGGAAAATGGAGCTTGTGGACGCTGCAATAGGCTATGGCAATCCCTGCAGCCTGAAACAGCTGATGATCGGCTTAAACTGAAAGTGAAACTTGCTGTTTGCTCCATCAGGCAAATTGCTAGGAGGCAGAGACAGATTTTTTTTCCCCTGTGCTAATCAGGCTGTTTGCTGTTTGCTGCAAGGAGGCAAGTCAATAACTATAAATGCCTATAGAATGTTCTAATTATGAGACGTATTTTTTAAAGACTGCTTTATTCTTGTTCTAGGCAGCTTAACAAAACGAAGAAGCTTTTTAAAATAAACACTTGATCTGAAGAGGCCCAGTGCTCTTGTGTCTCCTTTTAAATAGCAGAGAATAAGATATACTTCCAGAAAGCCCATCAATTTTAGCAGCATCTGTACATGTATAGTTTGAAATGTAACACTACAAAAAGTGTGTATTGTCTGTGCTGTTTGCTGTTTGCTGCAAGGAGGCAAATTGCTAGGAGGCAGATTTCCCCCCCCCCTTGTTTTCCTCCCCAAAAGCTAGGTGCGTCTTATACTTTGGAGCATTTTATACTCCAAAAAATATGGTAATTTTACCACCGGTTCACTGCACACTGAAACTGTGAGCACGCATGCACGCACGCCCACTTCATAAGCGCACACGCCTTCCGCCTATGTGCTCTGCTCGCTCGCGGCTTAGAAAACGTAGCTAAATAGGAAGGCATAGAGCCAGGGCGGGTTGCCACTACTGGTTCGCTTCTAAAAACGGCTGAATGCCACCACTGGAGACATGTGTTAAGTGAGTTTTGCCCCGTTTTATGACCTTTCTTGCCTCCGTTGTTAAGTGAGTCACTGCAGGGGATAAGTTAGTCACCTGGTTGTTAAGTGAATCCGGCTTCCCCCTTGACATTGCTTGCCAGGAGGTCTTAAAAGGGGATCGCATGATCTCCGGAGACGCTGCCACCATCATAAATACGAATCGGTGGCCAAGCGCCTGAATTTTGATCACGTGACTGCGGGGATGCTGCAACGGTCATAAGTGTGAAAAGCAGTCATAAGTCACCCTTTTCAGGGCCGTTGTAACTACAAACGGTCATAAGTCGAAGACTGTCTGCAGATGGTTTATGGCCGTAATTGTGGGTTCAATTATGGTCATAAATCGAGGACTATGTTTATGACTGTAATTGTGGGTTCAATTATGGCCATAAGTCAAGGACTATCTCTAGTTGATTTATGGCCATAACTGTGGGCTCAATTGTGGTCATACGCCGAGGACCATCTATATTTGGATGATGGCCATAACTGTGGGTTCAACTTTGGTCATAAGTCAAGGACTAGATGATTTGTGGCTGTAACTGTGTGACCAGTTATGGTCATCAGTTGAGGACTATCTGTTTACAGCTGTAATTATGGGCTCAATGATGGCCGTAAGTCAAGGACTCTCTCTCTAGATGATTTATGGCTGTAATTGTGAGTTCAATCATGGTCGCAAGTCGAGGACTACCTCCACAAAGCTTGATCCCTTCCTTCCCCCCCCCTCCCCACAAAAGCTGCCATCCCTTCCAATGATTCCTCCCCCGCCTATTTTCCCCCCCGGGATTAATTATTTTTCATTTGAGAACGAGGGCGAGGATGACAGCCAAACGGCGAAATAATAATTCTCGCGACGATGTTGTACATAATTCACTTCACTGCCTTGAATGAATCGTGTTGGATTGTCTCCAGCATCCGCTCGTAATTCTATAGCCACGTTCCTCACAACCGGATCCCTTGAGGAGCTCATTCCCACCATGTGAACTAGCCAGGGTTTCATCTTGGGCTGATGAGAATCGGCTCGGCCTCTCGGGGAACCCATCGGAGGTGAACTGATGGCTCGATGAAACCCGGGTTTATTTGCAACTGGGGTAAAGCAGGTTGCGTGAAGGAGGGCCGCCGGTGAATTGGGGCGGTGGGGGCTTTCCATGAAAAAGAGCCGGGTGCAAGAGTTATCGATGCGATAAACCCGCCGCTAACGGTGAGAAGGAGAAATCGTGATTCAGGGAGAGATTGTCAGGCCCGTAGCCATTTTATCCTTTGGATCTTTGGCCTGACACACTTTCTATTCTTCTACTATGCATTTTCTATGGTGGGAAAATGAGATTGTACGGAGTGAAGATGAGAGGTAGCCATAACAACATCCTTTCTAGAAAACCAAGGTCATCCTTTGTCTCTGCACCTCTGCACCTGACCGGAACTGGATGGGTGGAAGCTGCCAGCATGGCAGTGGGGAGATTGGACCATGGGATGGACTTGTGGGTTTGGGGGGCAAGATCTTGAACTTTCAACCAGGTGGGGAAAACCGGGAAGCTTTCAGATTCGGGTTTCCCCAGATGTGCCAACGTGGCTCTCTTCATCAATTGCAACTTTGAGGAATCCTTCGCCTCGGACTCTGATTTAATTTTGGATGCCATTTGGAACCCTGACATTGGTATCACGACAGTGGCGGGAAAACTTTTCGGCACCGAGCACCGAAAAAGCATGTGCGCGCTCGTCGGGGCTGCAAGCCGGAAGAGGAGCTGCCCAGGGGACGTGCGTGAGCCGTAAAATGAACTTTCGGTTCCATCCAGCTAGACTTCCTGTTCCCGGCACGTATATGTGTACGACGATCAGCTCTTCCCATTTCTGGCACGGCCTCCCGCACGAAGGTCAGCTGATTGTCGCACGCGCATGCAAAGCCAAAAACTTGGAAGAGGAACGAGCAATACCGTGCGTGGGAGGCGGCATGGCTCTGGGTTCCGCTTTGGGCACAGGTGCCATAGATTTGCCATCACCGTATTAGGAGAAGAGAGGAGAGAAAGAGAGAGAGAGAGAGAGAGAGAGAGAGAGAGGGAGGGAGGGAGGGAGAGCAAGAATTCGCATGTTGTTGGCAAGCTGCCCACCTGCAGGTCCTGTGTCTTTTCCGTAAGCCCTTGGCCCACTTGTGGAGGGGCGAACTTTCCCGTCGGTAGCAGGTGTAGAGTCCCAGGAGTAGAGCGGGCACGACCACCAGGAAGATCACCAGCAAAGTGATCAAGACGGCTTCATAATCTGTGAAAAGGAGATGGTCACAGCTGCAGGCTTCAGTTGCCCACGCCGATTAGCATCCTTCCCTACATCCCTTCCATCTATTCATCCCTCCTTCTATCCTTTTTCCACCCATCCATGCCTTCCATCCCTTCCGTCTATTCATTCCACCTCCCATCCCTATTTCCATCCATCCTTTCAACTATATCCATCCATCCATCCATGCCTTACATCCATATATCCATCCATACCTCCTTCCTTCCTTCCATCCATCCTTCCATCTCTATCCTTATTTCCATCCATCCCTTATATCCATTCATCCATTCATCCTCATTTCCATCCTTCCATCCTTATTTTTTCCTTCTTCCATCCTTCCATTTATCCATCCATTCATCCATCCTTTTATCCTTATTTCCATCCATCCATCTCTTACATACATACATCCTTATTTCCATCCATGTATCTATCCATCCATCCATCCTTATTTCCATCCATCCATCCACCCTTCCATCCATCCTCCCATCGTTATTTCCATCCATCCATATTTCCATCCATCCATCCATTCTTCCACCCATCCACCCATCCATCCTTCTTTTTATCCATATATCATCCATCCATCCTCCCATCCTTATTTCCATCCATCCATTCTTCCATCCATCCACCCACCCACCCATTCATCCTTCCTTCTATCCATATATCATCCATCCTTCCTTCCTTCCATCCTTCCTCCCATCCTTATTTCCATCCATCCTTCATTCTTCCTTCCATCCATCCTCCCTTCCATCCATCCATTCTTCCATCCACCTATCCATCCATTCTTCCATCCAGCCATCCATCCTTCTTTCTATCCATCCATCCATCCATCCATCCATCCATCCATCCATCCATCTATCCAGAAGGAGGACAAATGGAGGAGAGGGAGGAAGAAGAGGAGGAGGAGAAAGAGGAGGAGGAGGAGAAGGAGAAAGGGAAGGAGAGATGGGGTAGAAAAAGAAAATGAAGAAGAAAATGAATGCTGAAAAGGGGAATGAAAAGAGGGAGGAGGAGGAGGAGGAGGAGGAGGAGAAAGGGAAGGGGAAGGGGGGAGAAGGAGGAGAGCCACTCACGGTCTTGCTGGACGGGGCCACTATCCACGCTGCCACCCAGCCCTGGCTTCTCACAGAACGGAGGTGCCCATCCAGGATCACAGTGGCAGTTCTGGTTACTGTTACACACCTGAGACAACCAGAGGAGGCGTGGCGTGAACCCCAAGCTTATTCCGGGGGCTCCAGGTACACGGGCCGAAAGGGCCAGCAAGGCAAATACAATCCAGACTCCTCCCCACCCCTGAGTCCACCCGGGGTAGAATATTTCCCTTATTCCTCCCCAGTTATTTGTCTTCCCTCCACGCTAACCAGCAAAGCTCACCCCGTGGCCGTGGCATTTGGAGATGCATTTGTCCAGTTCGAAAAAGGAAGCGTTTTGACACCGCTGATCTTTGCACACCTATGCGGAAACACACACACACACACAAAAGTCACATTAGCAAATTAGCATGGATTTTACAGTCCATTGGGATTTAAAAAAACTGAGCGAGGGATTAGGTGCCACCCCGCCACATCATCCGGAGCAAAAGCTGCACGCAGCAGCCACGTAAATAGATTTTTCCCCTCCCAACAACCTGTCCTAAACTTGGTCGCTCGGATCTCCAAATATTTCATTTATTTATTGAATTTATACTGCCGTCTAGTCGCCCTTCCTTTTTTTTAAAAAAAAAAAAGGTTTTTTTGATCAGATACACATTAAAACATTGAACACGGGGTAACCGTCCGGGCAAATGTCTTTTGCCACACGTACTAAAATATAAAGTTAAATCGTATAACCGCCACGCTTCTTTGCAATTGGTCTATTCGGTATTGACAAATATAAAGATATTGTATTTCCATCCAGGTTGCTTTGTTCATTTTCACTGTTATCATTTCATACATAATTCTAATCTCCATTCTACAAATCTTAATCATTGCCTATTTTGAGTCTCTCCTTTTTTTTAGTGCAATCACGATCAAATTTGTCCCAGGTCTTATAACATTCCGATTCATCTTTGTTCTTCAATTCCCACGTCAATTTATCCATTTCAGCATAAATCAGAATTTTCTGAATTATTTCCTCTTCTTGTGGAATTTCCCTGTTTTTCCAGTTTTGGACAAAGACCATTCTTGCTGCTGTAATAATATGTGTTATTAAGTAGATTATCCCCCTTGTTTATATTTATTGTTTTTGATTCCCAAAAGAAATAGTTCTGGTTTGAATTCTATTTTTTTTTTAAATTATATTGCCGCCTATCCGCCCTTCCTGTCGACAATGGGGAGTTTTGTTCAGCATACATTCTCGGTGTGCCCAGAGATAGAAACATCTGCCTGGTGTGGCTACTATGTGAAACATGCCATGCAGACAGGACAGGAGTGAAATCCAGCAGGTTCTGAAAGGTTCTGAAGAACCAGTAGCTGAAATTTTGAGTAGTTCGGAGAACCGGAAAATGCCACCTCTGACGGCCCCAGGGGTGGGGAGGGAATGGAGATTTTGCAATATCCTTCTCCTGGAGTATGGAGGGAATGGAGATTTTACAGTATCCTTCCCCTGGAGTGAGGAGGGAATGGAGATTTTGCAGTATCCTTTCCCTGGAGTGGGGAGGGAATGGGGATTTTGCAGTATCCTTCCCCTGGAGTGGGGAGAGAATGGGGATTTTGCAGTATCCTTCCCCTAGAGTGAGGAGGGAATGGAGATTTTGCAGTATCCTTCCCCTGGAGTGAGGAGGGAATGGGGATTTTGCAGTATCCTTTCCCTGGAGTGAGGAGGGAATGGAGATTTTGCAGTATCCTTCCCCTGGAGTGAGGAAGGAATGGGGATTTTGCAGTATCCTTTCCCTGGAGTGAGGAGGGAATGGAGATTTTGCAGTATCCTTTCCCTGGAGTGGGGAGGGAATGGGGATTTTGCAGTATCCTTCCCCTAGAGTGAGGAGGGAATGGAGATTTTGCAGTATCCTTCCCCTGGAGTGGGGAGGGAATGGGGATTTTGCAGTATCCTTCCCCTAGAGTGAGGAGGGAATGGAGATTTTGCAGTATCCTTCGCCTGGAGTGAGGAGGGAATGGGGATTTTGCAGTATCCTTTCCCTGGAGTGAGGAGGGAATGGAGATTTTGCAGTATCCTTCCCCTGGAGTGAGGAAGGAATGGGGATTTTGCAGTATCCTTTCCCTGGAGTGAGGAGGGAATGGAGATTTTGCAGTATCCTTTCCCTGGAGTGGGGAGGGAATGGGGATTTTGCAGTATCCTTCCCCTAGAGTGAGGAGGGAATGGAGATTTTGCAGTATCCTTCCCCTGGAGTGGGAAGGGAATGGGGATTTTGCAGTATCCCTTCTCTTGCCACACCCACCAAGCCACACCCACAGAACCAGTAGTAAAAAAAAAATTGCATTTCTCCACTGAGACAGGGCCTGAAAGACCGAAGGCAGATACTGCTCACTCTTTCCTTTCTTTTGAGGACTCACCAACCCATCTCCGCACTTGGTGCCCGTCATCACAAGGCCCGGATCCGAAAGGTCTCCCTCTTCATCCTTGGTGGCGTAGACCAAAGTTCCTCGGCACTTGATCTCCTGCCCGTTAAACCGGATGGTGGTGTCCATGGAGATGGTGTTGGTCCCTTTGGGCTTGGCAGCCGGGCTCTGGCACTGGATCTTCCCACACTTGGCGTCCCTGGGGGGGGAAAGAAGGAGGTCCTATCAGGAGGGGAAGCAGAAGATTCCAGGGAGACGGGATCCCTTGCTGATCGGGGATCCCGCCTAGATGTCCTCGCCAAGCCAACGATCGAGGGAGAAACTCAAGTCAGGAAGTTTGACCACAAGGCAGGGAAAGTGTCCCGGGACTTCGCCAAAGACCAAGTCACAGAAGGGTTGGGGGGGGGGACATTGACCCTTCCCCGGCGCAGAAATTGAGTGACGCCCGCACTGAAGGGAAGTCTCGGTTGTGCAAATCTCTGGAGGGATGTGGGGTGTGGGGGGGCACTTTTGTTGCCCGTTGACTAATTTTTATTTATTGAAGTAAATAAAGATTAGCCAACGGTTAAAATATAAGATCGAAAAAGGAGAAAGGAAAAAAGAACAAAATGAAGACAAGGAAGCAAGAAGACAGGAAGGAAGGAAGGAAAAGAAAGAGAAAGAAAAAGAAAGAAAAAAGAGGGAAAGAGAAAGAGAGAGAAAGAAAGGAAGAAAGACAGAAGAAGAGAGGGAGGAAGGAAAAAGACAGAGAAAAAAAAGAAAGAGAAAGATAGGAAGGAAGGAGAGAAAGGAGGGAGGAAGAAAAAAGGAAGGAAGGAAGGAAAGAAGGAAGGAAAGGTGGAGGGGAAGGGAGAAGAGAGAAAGGAAGGAAGGAGGAGAAAGAAAGGAGGAAAGAAAGAAAGAAAGAAAGAGGAAGGAAGGAAGGAAGGGAAGGGAGAGAAAAGAGGAAATGAAGGAGGGAAGAGAGAGGAAGGAAGGAAAGGGAGAAAAGGAAGGAAGAAGGGGAAGGTAGAAAAGAGAAAAAGGAAGGAGAAGGGAATGAAGAAAGAAAGAAAGCAAGCTAGAAAGAAAGAAATGAAAGAAAGAAAGAAAGACAGAGGAAGGAAGGAGGGGAAGGGAGAGAAGAGAGAAAGGAAGGAGGGAAAGGGAGAAAAGAAAGACAGGAAGGAAGGAGGGGAAGGGAGAGGAAAGGAAGGAAGGAAGGAAGAGAGAGGAAGGAAGGAAAGGGAGAAAGGGAAGGAAGGAGGGGAAGGTAGAAAAGAGAAAAAGGAAGGAAGGAGGAGAAGGGAATGAAGAGAGAAAGAAAGAAAGCTAGAAAGAAAGCCAGAAAGAAAGAAATGAAAGAAAGAAAGACAGAGGAAGGAAGGAGGGGAAGGGAGAGAAGAGAGAAAGGAAGGAGGGAAAGGGAGAAAAGAAAGACAGGAAGGAAGGAGGGGAAGGCAGAGGAAAGGAAAGAAGAAAGAGAGAGGAAGGAAGGAATGGGAGAAAAGGAAGGAAGGAGGGGAAGTCAGAGGAAAGGAAAGAAGAAAGAGAGGAAGGAAGGAAAGGGAGAAAAGGAAGGAAGGAGGGGAAGGTAGAAAAGAGAAAAAGGAAGGAAGGAGGGGAAGGAAGAGAGAAAGGAAGGAGGGGAAGGGAGAAAAGAAAGATGAAGGAAGGGAAGGGAAGGGAGAGAAGAGAGAAAGGAAGGAAGGAAAGGAAGAAAAGAAAGAACCGGGGGGGGGGGGGGGAGGATCACAGCTAGGAATTAGGGCTCCGCCCATTCCAGGCAGCCAATGGGAGTCTTGTGAGGTGCTGCTGCTGTTGCTGCAAACCTCCCCTGACTGGGCAACATCTGGAAGTCTCCTTCGGCCGCTGGGCGCTCACCTCTTGGCACACTTCACGTAGTTGCCGCGTGGGTCCTTCCCACAGTTGCCGTACATGTCACCAGCTCGGTTAACGTCCTGGAAGCAGGCATCGGGGGCCGGCCAAGCACCTGCCATGGGGGGGGGGGGGTGAGGGGGGGAGAAGGTCCGATTTAGCACCCCTCGCCAAACAGGCTCTCCCCAAATGTATAAATTGCAGGGTGTCCTCGACTTATGACCAGAAAGGAGCGCAAAATTTCTGTTGCTAAGTGAGACAATTGCTTCCTTCCCTCTCTCCCTCCCTTCCTTCCCTTCCCTTCTCTTTTTCTTTTCTCCAATCTTTCTCCTTCCTTCCTTCCTTCCTCCCTCCCTTCTCTTTCATTTTTCCCTTCTCCAATGTTTCTCCTTCCTTCCTTCATCCCTCCCTTCCTTCTCTTTTTCTTTTATCCACTCTTTCTCCTTCCTTCCATTTCCTTCCTTTTCCTTCCTTCCCTTCCTTCCCCTCTCTCTTCCTTCTCTTTCATTTTTCCTTTCTCCAATCTTTCTCCTTCTTTCTCCCGCCTTAGGCATGAAAGCCAGCTAGGTGACTTTGGGCCAATCACCAGGAGACGGTGAGTTCTAGTCCCGCCTTAAGCATAAAAGCCAGCTGGGTGACTTTGGGCCAATCACCAGGAGACGGTGAGTTCTAGTCCTTCCTTAGCCTTGAAAGCCGGCTGGGTGACTTTGGGGCCGTCCCTTTCTCTCTCAGCTCAGCCCACCTCACAGGGCTGTTGAGGGGAACAGAGTAGGAGCAAGGCGCCATCTTGATTTATTAGTCAAAGTGATAAACCAGACAGGATACAAACAAACAACAGGAGCCACGGACTGACCGGGCGCCAGAGAGGAGGAAGCACTCACCTCGTCCCCACAGCTGGATGCACTGCTGGTGGTGCGTCATGCACATGCCGTTGTAGCAATACTCTTCTCCGTGGGAACACGCTGAGCCGTCCAACAGGTAGACGTTTCCGGGACAGTAGGGGGAAGCGCCCGTACAATATTCCGGGAGGTCACACGATCCAGCCGGCTCCCGACACATCGTCCCGGCCGTCTTCAGCTATGGAGGCCAACGAGAAACGACAAGCAGAGAAATTTTCCACCAAAAGCATAAAGAGGAGCCGAGATTCGTCCCCGTCATCTCGGCCGTCTTTGATGGGATGTGGAGAACACCACCCAGGAGAGCCTAGCTATGGGACCACAGGGGATGTCCAGCCAACCCTCTGAAGATCTCTGGAAGCAATGGCCGTCCTACCTCTGCTGATCTTAAGGTCCCTTCTTCCAAGCCAAAGTATCTCCTACTAGTGTTGATATTCCGGCGTCGCCCGGCTATTTATTTATAAAGAGGGGAGGGGAGGAATGTCCGGACCAAACATAATTTCTAGTGTTGGATTTTCCTCCTTACTAGAGGGAGCCCCCTTGTGGAGTACTGCAAAGCCGTTACCATGGCAACCCCACTGCGCTTCGCAGTAGAAGCCGTTTTACGGCAGTACAGTAGAAGCCGCATTAAGGCACAACAGGCTGTATCCTAACAGAACACACACACACACAACGAGGGGTGTTAGGAGTGTCTTATCCCCATGGTATTTTTCTCCAGAGAGTAAGTCATCTGTGTACCAAGTTTGGTTGAAATTGCTTGAGACTTTCCAGAGTTATGCTGGAACATACATACATATGTGTATATGTATATGTATATGTATACGTATGTGTATGTGTATGTGGATGGATGGATGGATGGATGGATGGATGGATGGATGGATGGATGGATGGATGGATGGATAGATAGATAGATAGATAGATAGATAGATAGATAGATAGATAGATAGAAAGAAAGAAAGAAAGATAGATAGATAGATAGATAGATAGATAGATAGATAGATAGAAAGATAGATAGATAGATAGATAGATAGATAGATAGATAGATAGATAGATAGATAGATAGATAGATAGATAGATAGATGATAGATAGATTTATTTATTTACCTTGCAGGAATTACAACATTCCCCGTGGGCGCACTCGGCTCCGGCTTTCAGCGTGCAATTCTGGGGGTTACAGCAAGGATTGGTGCACTCCTGGGGAAAAGAAAGTTGGATTTTTAAAAACTCCCCTCCCCCAGGAACATGGTTTTCCATCTGCTGATGCTGTCCTGCAAGATGGGCCGTTTCCCCGTTTATTTATTTGACTTTCCTCTCACCGTATTATTTTTACAAATAACTCAAGGTGGCGAATATATCCACAAGACCTTCCTATTTCTAGTCTATTTGTTCTATTTTCCCCACAACAACCCTGTGAGGTGGGTTGGGATGAGAGAAACTGACTGACCCAAAATCACCCAGCTGGATCTCATGCCTAAGGCAGGACTAGAACTCCCCATCTCCTGGTGACTACCCCAAACTCACTCAGTTGGCTTTCATGCCTAGGATAGAACTAGAACTCCCCATCTCCGGGTGATTGGCTCAAAGACACCCAGTGGAGTTTCACGCCTAAAGCAGAACTAGAACTCCCCATTTCCTGGTGACTAGCCCAAACTCACTCAGTTGGCTTTCATGCCTAGGAC
>NW_022473824.1:0-26231 GCF_009769535.1 Thamnophis elegans | reverse complement strand
GCTAGTCGTTCCCGACTCTAGGGGGCATTGCTCATCTCCGTTTCAAAGCCGAAGAGCCAGCGTTGTCCGAAGACGTCTCCGTGGTCATGTGGCCGGCATGGCTCAACACCGAAGGCGCACGGAACGCTGTTCCCTTCCCACCAAAGGTGGTTCCCTATTTTTCTACCTGCATTTTTCATGTGCTTTCGAACTGCTAGGTTGGCAGAAGCTGGGACAAGTCACGGGAGCTCCCTCCGTTACGCGGGGCTAGGGATTCGAACCGCCAACCTTTCTGTTTCTTTTTATTTATTTATTTTTTAACTTTTTTTGGGGGGGGGATAATTTTTTTAATTTTCCATTTTCATAGCATATAATCACATGTATACTATTACATAGTCAATATTATGTTATATTATTAAGTAATTACATCAATTCATCTTACCATCAACTACCAAAGAAAGAAAGAAAAAAAAAACAGTTATTGGCTCTTCTGCTCTCCATACACCATATTTATACCTTATACGACACTTTCTTCCCCCTCTCTCCTCCCCCTTTCTACAGCCTTTCCTCCCTCCATCCTTTTCTACTCTACTTCCCCTTCCTTTCTCCTTCTCCTCCCTCCCCTTACCACTCCTCCTTGTACACCTCATCTTCCCCCTTCCCCCTCTCTCCTGTCCCTCTCTTCCTATCTTTCTTCTCTCCTCTGCTTCCCACTCTTCTACATCCTGTCTTCCCTCCATCATTTTCTACTCTACTTCCCCTTCCTTTCTCCTTCTCCTCTCTCCCCTTACCACTCCTCCTTATACACCTCATCTTCCCCCTTCACCCTCTCCTATCCCTCTCTTCCTATCTTTCTTCTCTCCTCTGCTTCCAACTCTTCTACATCCTGTCTTCCCTCCATCATATTCTACTCTACTTCCCCTTCCTTTCTCCTTCTCCTCTCTCCCCTTACCACTCCTCCTTATACACCTCATCTTCCCCCTTCACCCTCTCCTATCCCTCTCTTCCTATCTTTCTTCTCTCCTCTGCTTCCAACTCTTCTACATCCTGTCTTCCCTCCATCATATTCTACTCTACTTCCCCTTCCTTTCTCCTTCTCCTCTCTCTCCTTACCACTCCTCCTTATACACCTCATCTTCCCCCTTCCCCCTCTCTCCTGTCCCTCTCTTCCTATCTTTCTTCTCTCCTCTGCTTCCAACTCTTCTACATCCTGTCTTCCCTCCATCCTTTTCTACTCTACTTCCCCTTCCTTTCTCCTTCTCCTCCCTCCCCTTTCCACTCCTCCTTATACACCTCATCTTCCCCCTTCACCCTCTCTCCTATCCCTCTCTTCCTACCTTTCTTCTCTCCTCTGCTTCCAACTCTTCTACATCCTGTCTTCCCTCCATCCTTTTCTACTCTACTTCCCCTTCCTTTCTCCTTCTCCTCTCTCCCCTTACCACTCCTCCTTATACACCTCATCTTCCCCCTTCACCCTCTCCTATCCCTCTTCCTATCTTTCTTCTCTCCTCTGCTTCCAACTCTTCTACATCCTGTCTTCCCTCCATCATATTCTACTCTACTTCCCCTTCCTTTCTCCTTCTCCTCTCTCCTTACCACTCCTCCTTGTACACCTCATCTTCCCCCTTCCCCCCCTCTCCTGTCCCTCTCTTCCTATCTTTCTTCTCTCCTCTGCTTCCAACTCTTCTACATCCTGTCTTCCCTCCATCCTTTTCTACTCTACTTCCCCTTCCTTTCTCCTTCTCCTCCCTCCCCTTACCACTCCTCCTTGTACACCTCATCTTCCCCCTTCACCCTCTCTCCTGTCCCTCTCTTCCTATCTTTCTTCTCTCCTCTGCTTCCCACTCTTCCTCTCATTCACTTGGTGTACTTCAGCTTCAGAGCAAACTCCCTTTTGTGTTGATGGTATTTATAATTTCATTTCAATATTCAATATTGTCAATTTCTGATTGACAAGCTCAGCGTCTGAGCCACGACGTCGCTACAAATCAGGATTAGCAGCAGGTA
Source organism: Thamnophis elegans (assembly GCF_009769535.1). Lineage (NCBI taxonomy): Eukaryota > Metazoa > Chordata > Lepidosauria > Squamata > Natricidae > Thamnophis > Thamnophis elegans. The sequence continues at coordinate 24,245 of NW_022473824.1, read as the reverse complement.
AATGCTAGGGACTAAAGTCCGGTTATGTCCCGCGCAGGAGAGGCGTTTCGCGATAAACAGCCCCATTCGAGGAAGGAAATCATTAGCCGGATTAAAACAGCCTGCAGGCCTTGGGAATCGGAGAGGGGAGGATGGGGGTTCACGTATCCTGGGGGAAGTCCCTCTGCTCAGGGGTCCAGACCCCCCCCCCCCCAAACACCTCCAACTCTACTCCTACCCCTGAGAGATGTGGAACATGCAAAAGGGTGCATGAGATAACTCCGGGACAAAATTGAATCTGTCGCAATGGAGGGATTTCTGGCGTGCTTCTGCAGACGTTTCGTCGCCAGACTAGATACTGTTATCAGTGCTAGAAGGGAGAGGGGGGGTTTGTGGAGTGGAGGAAGAAGTGAAGGGGAGGAGGAGGAGGAAGACAAACTTGGGGTCCTTGGTGTACTCTGAGCTGGGGGATTTTTTTTGCAGCTACTTCATAACCCAATTTGATAATATCAGTATCAAAAGTGAGGGGGGGAGGAAGAGGAGGGAGAAAGGAGAAGGAGGAAGAGGAGGGGGAGCAAAAGGGGGAGGACTGTGGGGTCCCCTGGAGCTCTCTGAGCTTGATGGGTTTCCCGCAGACATTTCATGACCCAACTAGGGAACATCATCAGTGCAAGAAGGGAGTGGGGTTTGTGGAGAGAAGAGGAGGAGGAGGAGGAAAGAAGGAGAAATGGTGATGGTATTGGAGACGGAAGAAGGAGAAGGAAAGGGGGAAGGAGAAATGGTGGCAGAGGAGGAGGGAGGAGGAGGACTGAGGGGTCCTTGGTGCTCTTTGAGCTGGGTAGTTTTCCTTGCAGACGTTTCACAACCCAACTAGGGAACATCATCAGTGCCAGAAGGAAGGGGGGGGGGTTCTCTCTCTCTCTCTGTCTGTCTCTCTGTCTGTCTCTGTGTCTCTCTCTCTCTGTCTTTCTCTGTCTGTCTCTGTCTCTCTCTGTCTCTCTCTCTCCCCCACCCCCCAGTTTTGGGAGGGTACTGATTTGCTGAAAAAGGCTACGGCTGAAACAGCCATGAAATCGTGGTGTGGCTCACTTTACTTAACCTCGTCACTCAACGGTGCATGTTTCCGTCCAACTTATTGTCGTAAGTTGAGGACCATCAACGCAACTCTTAGCAGTAACCACGTCCAAAACGAAAAAACTTCTAACGGTCGTGGTTTTCTTTTATGGGGCGTTAGCAAGGAAGACATGGCAACAGATTAAACACACGGTAGGACTATCCACTTATGAATGCGAATTTAACTCGCTCTGCAGGTAGTCCTCGAATTACAGCCATTCGTTTAGTGACGGTTTGAAGTTACAATTGCACTGGGGAAAAAAAGAGAGATTTCGGGCCGTTTTCCACACTTACGACCACTGAGCATCCCTATGGTCAAGGGATCAAATTTCAGAGGCTTGGCAGCTGTCCTGTACTTATGACGGTCGCAGGGGACACGTGATCCCCTTCTGCAACCTTCTGACAAGCAAATTCAATGGGGAAGCCGGATTTGCTTAACGACCGGGCGACTCCCTTATCAACTGCAGCGATTTCGCCGATCGACCGTGGCAAGGAAGGTCGTAAAATGAAGCAAAGCTCACTTAAGAACTGCCTCGCGTAGCAACGGGAATTCTGGGCTCGACTGGGATTGTAAGTGGAGGACGATATCCATGAGCCAATTCCACTTGTGTTGGGAAGCAGAGGTAGGATTGAAAATCCTACCTTAAAAATTAAAACTGCCTTTTGCATCTTTCTCTAAAAAATAATAATAATCAATACAATACAATAGCAGAGTTGGAAGGGACCTTGGAGGTCTTCTAGTCCAACCCCCTGCTTAGGCAGGAAACCCTACACCATCCCAGAAAGATTGGCTGTCCAACATCTTCTTAAAGCATAGCTGGCTGAGGAATTCTGGGAGTTGAAGTCCACACATCGTCCAGTTGCCAAGGTTGGGGATCCCTGCCTTACGCCACCAGGATTGAAATTTTGAGCCTGGACAAACTAGAACTACGATGAGTAAGGTCTGCCCTACTACACAAAATTATCTGCTACAACATCCTACCTTGTCAACGACTCCTTCAGCTTCAACCGCAATAATTCACGGGCAAACAATAGATGCAAACTCAAGGTAAATTTGCTCCAAACTCGATCGCAGAAAATACGACTTCAGCCACAGAGTGGTCAACGCCTGGAATGCTCTACCTGACTCCGTTGCTACATCCTCAAACCCCCCCAAACTTTAACCTTAAACTGTCTAAACATGGACCTCAATTCCTAAGAGGTAGAGGGGGCGTGCATAAACGCACCAGCATGGCTTCGGTCCCTCTCCTACGATCCCCCATTTATTCGTACTCATTTATTTTTGTTAAAAAAAAGAAATCATTTTATTCAGGATTTTTAAACATTAAAATCACAATTACACTTTCCACTATCGCTATTCTTTTTTCCCCCAATTTCTAATTTTCCACCCATTTCTTATGTATATACGTATACCTGCTTATACTTGATATGTTTATATGTTACATTCCAACTTTTCTCATACGTTGCTTGGCAAACCAACATAAATAAAAAACAGCAAAGAGAAGAATAGCAGAAGCATAGAATTGGAAGGGACCCCTGGGAGGTCCTCTAGTCCAACCCGCTTCTCAACAGAGAAGGGTCCTCCCCTTCTCTTCCTTCATCCTGCCATCCCACCACCCCAAATTCCCCCACCACCCGTCCCCAGCAGGGTCACCTGTCCTGGGAAATTCATCCCCGCGAATCCAGGCTTCCGAGGATCCAGGATTATAAGCTGGTTTGTTCTCAGCCTGCCATCTCAAACCTGTCTGCCTCTCTCTCTCTCTCTTGCTGCTGGGAAAACCCGGCTGTTTCTGTGCAGCGCATCACTCCGCGCACGGCAAGGCATGCCGTGATGTAATCTGGGTGGGGGCGGGCGGACACCCGTCAGGATTGGCATCCAACTCCACCCAGCCCTTGGCTGGCTCCGGTTGCAAACCGCCTCCCTGCAATTAAGGACGTAACACCCATAGCTGAGCTGGAAGCAGCCAAGCCCTCAAGTCACACAATCTGGGCCCAGGAGGTGACTAAACAGCTGGCTTGTGTGCCGGAAGGCAGGGAGGGAGGGAGGGAGGGAGGGGGCAGCCAGCTAGGGTCCTTCCCCCCCCCCACCGCCTTTCACAAAAATCTCCCAAGCCTAGGTCTGCTTCAGCCTTCTCTTTCAGGTTTTTGCAACCGTTCGGAATGACAAGAGTTGGAAGGGACCTTGGAGGTCTTCTAGTCCAACCCCCTGCTTAGACAGGAAACCCTACACCATTTCAGACAAATGGCTATCCAACATCTTCTTAAAGACTTCCAGTGTTGAGGCATTCACAACTTCTGGAGGCAACTTCTGTTCCACTGATTAATTGTTCTCACTGTCAGGAAATTTCTCCTTAGTTCTAAGTTGCTTCTCTCCTTGATTAGTTTCCACCCATTGCTTCTTGTTCTACCCTCAGGTGCCTTGGAGAATAGCTTGACTCCCTCTTCTTTGTGGCAACCCCTCAAATATTGGAAGGCTGTTATATCGTGTCGTCCCTGGTCCTTCTTTTCATTAAATGAGACATACATTAGTTAAATGAGACATAAATGAGATGTTTCGTTAAGTGAGACATCTCCCCAGCTTCACGCTCTCCCTGCAGTGTGGGGCTGTGCAGAAGTTATAATCAAACCCATGGGGAGGGGTTGGGGGGACAGGAGGGTCCCAAGAGGTCCAGCCATTGAGGTTGGCCACAATGAAGACACAAGGAAAGTTCTCGTAAGTCACTAAATCAGCGTTTCTCAAACTTGGCCACTTTTAAGCCATGGGGATTTCAGGCAGCATAGCAATCGCCAGGAGACGGTGAGTTCTAGTCCAGTCTTAGGCATGGAAACTGGCTGGGTGTCTTTGGGCCAATCACCAGGAGACGGCGAGTTCTAGTCCTGCCTTAGGCATGAAAGCTGTGATTTTGACCAATCACTAGGAGACTGGGAGTTCTAGTCCCACCTTAGGCATGAAAGTCAACTGGGTGACTTTGGGCCAATCACCAGGAGACGGTGAGTTCTAGTCCAGTCTTAGGCATGAAAACTGGCTGGGTGTCTTTGGGCCAATCAACAGGAGACGGTGAGTTCTAGTCCTGCCTTAGGCATGAAAGCTGTGATTTTGACCAATCACCAGGAGACTGGGAGTCCTAGTCCCACCTTAGGCATGAAAGTCAACTGGGTGACTTTGGGCCAATCATCAGGAGACGGTGAGTTCTAGTCCTGCCTTAGGCATGAAAGCTGTGATTTTGACCAATCACTAGGAGACTGGGAGTCCTAGTCCCACTTTAGGCGTGAAAGTCAACTGGGTGACTTTGGGCCAATCACCAGGAGACGGTGAGTTCTAGTCCTCCTGCCTTAGGCATGAAAGCTGTGATTTTGACCAATCACCAGGAGACTGGGAGTCCTAGTCCCACCTTAGGCATGAAAGTCAACTGGGTGACTTTGGGCCAATCACTAGGAGACAGTGAGTTCTAGTCCTGGCCTTAGGCATGAAAGCTGTGATTTTGACCAATCACTAGGAGACTGGGAGTCCTAGTCCCACCATAGGCATGAAAGTCAACTGGGTGACTTTGGGCCAATCACCAGGAGACGGTGAGTTCTAGTTCCACCTTAGGCATGAAAGCAGGCTGGGTGACTTTGGTCCAATCACCAAGAGACGGCGAGTTCTAGTCCTGCCTTAGGCACGAGAGCCAATTGGGTGATGTTTAGCCACTTCCTTTCTCTAACTTAAATGACTAACTTAAGAAAGGCAACGATTCACTTAACAACGGTGGCAAGGAAAGTAGTAAAATCGGGCAAAACCCACTTAATAAACCTTTCACTTAGCAACATACATTTTGGGCTGGATGGCGATAATTTGCAGGCCACCTGCACTTGGGAGTTTTTCAAGGAAAGACTAAGGTGCCTCAAACGGTTTGAAGACATCTGCACAAGGCATTGAGGGTGGACTAGGAGACCTCTTAAGGTCCCTTCCCATCCTACGTTTCCAAGATTCAAAGCTCTGGCTAATTGAGGCTGATGAACTCATCTGATCCTCTCCACCCAGGAAGCAGGGAGAGACTTTCACTCTGCCAAAGTCAACAGCTGGCACCACTCCAGAGTTAAAGGGGGGTGTGTGTGAGTCACAATGACGTCAAATCCACACCTCTTCTTATGCACGGAGGACGGCATGAGGGACGTGGCTGAGGGCTCAGCTTCCACTGCACAACTTCAGGCTACCCAGGATTTTCCTAAAGTAACTTTCGGAATCGGAATCAAAAAAAAGAGTTGGAGGGGACCTTGGAGGTCTTCTAGTCCAACCCCCTGCTCAAGCAGGAAATCAATCCTAGGCCATTCCAGACAAGGAAGTGGCTGTCCACTCTCTACTTAAAAACCTCCAGTGATGAAACACCCACACCTTCTGGTGGCAAGCAGTTCCACTGGTTGTTTTCACTGTCAGGAAATTCCTCCTCAGTTCTAAGTTGCTTCTCTCCTTGATTAGTTTCCACCCATTGCTTCGTGTTCTGCTCTCAGGTGCCTTGGAGAATAATGTGACTCCCTCTTCTTTGGGGCAGCCCCTGAGATATTGGAAGACTGCTATCATGTCTCCCCTGGTCCTTCTCTTCACTAGACCAGCCATGCCCAATTCCAGCTACCATATAGAATAGCAGAGTTGGAAGGGACCTTGGAGGTCCTCTAGTCCAACCCCCTGCCTAGGCAAGAAACCCTACACCGTTTCAGACAAATGGCTATCCAACATCTTCTTAAAGACTTCCAGTGTTGGGGCATTCACAACTTCTGGAGGCAACTTCTGTTCCACTGATTAATTGTTCTCACTGTCAGGAAATTTCTCCTCAGTTCTAAGTTGCTTCTCTCCTTGATTAGTTTCCACCCATTGCTTCTTGTTCTGCCCTCAGGTGCCTTGGAGAATAGCTTGACTCCCTCTTCTTTGTGGCAACCCCCGAGATATTGGAAGACTGCTATCATGTCTCCCCTGGTCCTTCTTTTCATTAAAGTAGAAATCTCAACATCCTTTTTTGTAATGTGGTGAACCAAAACTTTCTTCCCGTAAAGTTTGTGTCATCTTCTGAAGACTGGCTCAGATCCCAGAACACGCCCAGGCTGGGCTCACCAAATGCACTGGAGGCGTTCACACAACCCACTGAGGAATTAAATCTGGCTCATGATACTATTAAAAAGATGTAGAGACTCTAGAAAGAGTGCAGAGAAGAGCAACAAGGATGATGAGGGGACTGGAGGCTCAAACGTATGAAGAACGGTTGCAGGAACTGGGTATGTCTAGTTTAATGAAGAGAAGGACCAGGGGAGACATGATAGCATCTTCCAATATTTGGGGGGCTGCCCCAGAGAGGAGGGGGTCAAGTTATTCTCCAAAGCACCCGAAGACCAGAGAAGGAAGAATGGATGGAAACCAACCAAGGAGAGATTCAACCTGGAAATAAGGAGGAATTTCCTGACAGTGAGAACAATCAACCCATGGAACAGAATTTGCCTTCGGAAGTTGTGGGAGCTTCATCCCTGGAAGCTTTCAAGAAGAGTCTGGACTGCCACCTATCAGGAATGGTGTAGGGTCTCCTGCTTAGGCAGGGGGTCAGACTAGATGACCTCCAAGGTCCCTTCCAACTCTGTTATTCCATATTCGATGGAACAGAAGTTGCCTTCAGAAGTTGTGGGAGCTTCATCCCTGGAGGCTTCCAAGAAGAGAGTGGACTGCCATCAGTGTAGGGTCTCCTGCTTGGGCGAGGGGTCGGACTAGATGACCTCCAAGGTCCCTTCCAACTCTGTTATTCCATGTTCGATGGAACAGAAGTTGCCTTCGGAAGTTGTGGGAGCTTCATCCCTGGAGGCTTTGAAGAAGAAGCTGGGCTGCCACCTGTCAGAAATGGTGTAGGGTCTCCTGCTTGGGCGAGGGGTCGGACTAGATGACCTCCAAGGTCCCTTCCAACTCTGTTATTCCATGTTCGATGGAACAGAAGTTGCCTTCGGAAGTTGTGGGAGCTTCATCCCTGGAGGCTTCCAAGAAGAGGCTGGACTGCCACCTGTCAGAAATGGTGTAGGGTCTTCCTGCTTAGGCAGGGGGTTGGACTAGATGACCTCCAAGGTCCCTTCCAACTCTATTAATCTGCCATCTAGCCATAATAAAAGAAAAAAAAAAGATCTGAGTTTTCCTGAAGTTAACATTTAAAATTTGTTTTAAAACTCCCTTTCTGTTGTCTTATGAACCCTTAGGGAAAGAAGGAAGGCCACTGGATACAGGGAAAATGTTATTTGAAGGCAAGAATTATTACGCTCTGGAATGTAAGTCTTCGTCTTACAAGGTTAGAAGTGCTGAAAAAAGGGACTTAAGACTGCTTTTCACATTTACGACCGTCGCAGCATTCCCACATAGTCACGCGACTGAAATTCAGATGCTTGGCAATTGACTCATACTTATGACGGTTGCAGTGTCCCGGGGGTCACGCGATGCCCCTTTCGCAACCTTCCGACAAGCCGAGTCAATGGGGAAGCCGGACACACTTAACAATCTTGTTACTGACTTAACAATTGCAGCGACTCATTTAACAACGGGGGCAAGAAAGGTCGTACAATGTGGGCAAAGCTCACTTAAACAAGTGTCTCACTTAGCAACGTACATTTTGGGGTCTACTGCGGTCACAGGCCGAGGACTACTGTCCTGGTCCATCTAGGCACCCAGGAAATGTAGCAGTAGGAATCTCATACTTTTGGAAACCATTAGTACAACGGGCCCTTCGCCCCCACCAGCCCCCCTTCTTATGAGTTGGGGGTCCCTCATCCGACCAGGCTGCCTATAAAACAAGGGCATTGGGAAGGGATAGAGGGGGGAAGAGGAAGAGGAGAAAGAATGGTGGGGTATGAATGAAGGGAGGAGGAGGAAGAATAAAGAGGAGGATGAGAGAACAAGGAGAAGGAAGAGGAGAAGGAAAAGAGAAGGAGAGGATTGAAAGAAAAAGAGAGAGGAGGAGGAGGAGGAGGACTGTGGGGTCCTTGGTACTCTCTGAGCTTGGTGGTTTTCTTGCAGACGTTTCATGACCCAACTAGGGAACATCATCAGTGCTAGAAGGGAGTGGGATGGGGAGGAAGAAGAAGAGGAGGGAGAGGGAGGAGGAGGAAGAGAAGGACTATGGGGTCCTTGGTGCTCTCTGAGCTTGGTGGTTTTCTTGCAGACGTTTCGTGACCCAACTAGATAACATCATCAATACTAGAAGGGAGAGAGGTCTATAGAGAGGAGGAGGAGGAGGAGGAGGAGGAGAATAGGAGGAGGAGGAAGAGGAGAACCGTGGGGTCCTTGGTGCTCTCTAAGCTTGGTGGTTTTCGTGCAGACATTTCATGACCCAACTAGGTAACATCATCAGTGCTAGAAGGGAATGGGGTTTATGCAGTGAAGGAGGGGGAGATGGGGAGTGGGAGTAGGATTGTGGGGTTCTTGGTGCTCCCTGAACTGGGTGGGGTTTTTTGCAGATGTTTCATGACCCAACTAGGTAACATCATCAGTGCTAAAAGGGAGTGGGGTTTGTGGAGAGGAGGAGGAGGAGAACTGCGGGGTCCTTGGTGTTCTCTGAGCTTGGTGGTTTTCTTGAAGACATTTCATGACCCAACTATGTAACATCATCAATGCTAAAAGGGAGTGGGGTTTGCTGGGAGAAAGAGGAGGAGGAATGGGAGGGAAGGAGGAGGAAGAAGAGAAGGAGACGACTGAAAGAAAAAGAGAGGACGACTATGGGATCCTTATTGCTCTCTGAGCTTGTGGTTTTCTTGAAGACATTTCATGACCCAACTAGGTAACATCATCAGGGCTACAAGGAAATGTCATTTGTGGAGAAGAAGAGGAGGAGGAGGAGGGCTGGGAAATTGTGATTAAAGAGCAAAAGGGACAGAAGAAGCAAACTCTAAAATTCTGCTCACTGCAAACAAACCGAGAATGGTCACATCTTCAAAACCAGCGCTACAGTCCCCACCGCCAGGTTGAATCTGGTGGTCAGGACACCAGGCTGGAAACCGGGAGACAGGAAGTTCTAGTCCCACCTTAAGTCTGAAACCTGCCGGGTGAACTTTGGGCCAATCCCCAGGAGACAGTGAGCTTTAGCCCAGCTTTAGCCATGGAAAGACAACTGGGTGACAATCACCAGGAGAGTGTGAGTTCTAGTACCACCTTTGGTATGAAAGCCAGCTGCTGGGTGACATTCGGCCACTCACCAGGAGGCTGGGAGTTCTAGTCCCACGTTAGGTATAAAAGCCCGACTGGGTGAACTTTGGCCAATCGCCCAGAAAAAAAGGGAGTTGTAGTTCCATCTTTCCGGCATGAAAATCTGGCTTGCTGACGGATCGACCAATCGCTAGGAGATGGCGAGTTCTAGTCCCGCTTTAGGCATGAAAGTGGCTGGGTGTTGTGGCCCGCCATCGGCCATCGGAACTGGCAGCAGATTCGGAGAGTGAGGAGGTTGGGGAGGAAGATGGGCCAGTCCTGGGGCTGAGGGACGGCTCGGAGGAGGGCTCTGTGTCGGAGGCAGAGAGGGGGCCAGGGCTGTCCGACAGTTATCAGCTGCCTTCGGAGTTGGATATCAGTGGGGCAGAAGAACAGCTGGAGCCTATTCCCAGTGGGCATATGCGCAGAGATGCCAGACGAAGGGAACAGCTAAGGAACAAGGGCCGATTCGGGAGTAAAGGCCAAAGGTGGATGGTGAATGGCCCCTCCCAGAGGGGATAAAAGAGGAGCGAAAGGGGAGTGGAGTTTGCAGGAGACAATTAGTTCCATTCATTAAGAGTGAAGATCTGCTCCTGACTTCCAGCCAAGGAATTGCTGCTACAGCATGGAGTTTAGAAGATATCAGCCTGGCAGCTCTCCAAGCCTGATAAAGTCTGTAGTTGTGAAATCGCACGAAAGACTGTCGGCCGGGACTTTGCTAGAGAGGAATTCCCTTTAAAACTAAATAAAAAGGGGTTTTATCGGGACGAGGAGTCGGCTTCGTGATCTTGGGAAGCCTCGGTCAGAACCCTGGGAGAGTTTAGGCCAGTTTGCCTTTCTCAGCCCATCCAACCTCACAGGGCTGTTGTTATGGGGAAAGAGGAAGAGGAAGCAGCATAAATCACGTCTGGTACGTTGAGCTGTGTGTGCAAGTAACGAAGGCGGGATGAAAGATGAAATGATAAGGAATACCTTCCTTCGATGACTGTAATTATATCGTTCATCTGGATCAAAAGTTTGTCCGGTTCTTCGAAATCCTGCAGAGCCCGCATATCTGTGGGTTGAGCCTGGGAGAGAAAGTGAAGATTGACAGGTGTCACCTCTGAACCAAATTACGGGTATTCTTCGACGTCCGACAGGTTCGCTTAGCGACCATTCGACGACCAGTCAGACTAAACAAAGGCACTGAAAAAGGTCACTTTTTCACCCTTCTCTCCACACTTATAACCGTCGCAACGTCCCTATGGTCAGACGCTTGGCAAGTGACTCGTATTTATGACGGTGGCAGTGTCCCGGGGGGGGGGGAGAGGTATCACGCGATTCCCCTTTTGCGACCTTCTGACGTGCAAAGTCAGTGGGGAAGCCAGATTCACTTAACGACTGTGTTACTTGCTTAACAACTAGTCAGAATCAGGATAGAGCCGGAAGGGACCTTAGAGGTCTTCTAGTCCAACCCTCTGCTCGAGCAGCAGACTCTATGCCATTTCAGACAATTTCTTCTTGAAAAGCTCCAGGGATTCACTTAACAACTGTGGCAGGAAAAAGTCGTAAAATGGGGGCAAAACGCACTTAAATGTCTCATTCAGCAACAGAAACTTTGGCCTCAGTTGTGGTCGTAAGTCGAGTACGCAGGCTGCTGCATTTTGAACCCATGAAAGGTGTCAACTAGCAAAGCATTCCTGGCCTGCTCTCGAGTTGCCATAGTCAAGAGGGGGTCAAACTGACGGAGCAGCACCAGCACAGCGGCCACAACCAGAAGCACATTCCAGGCATACTTTTCTCAAGGCTGTATCCGAGGTTACCCGAAACAGGCGGAGGGGCGTGATCTCTACAGCCTGTGAAAAGGGCTTTGTTGGGGAAAGGGATTTATGACACACCCCGCGGGGAGGTGGGGAAATGTGGTCAGAGTTGGGCCATAAATTGCGTGAGGTCAGAGCCGCCTTCACTTGGGGACCTGCGGATATGTTGCTCCTAATAAATAACTGGATTTCTTTTGACACTTTGCTCAAGGCTCATGATTTAATTAGGGCATCGATTGGAACCCGGACAAAAGGTTTTGGATAGCTTTCAAGGGCCGCCCCACACGGAGGGCATGGCAGTAGTCAAGACGGGACGCGATCTGAGCGTGGGTGATGGTGACCAGGTCTTTACCGCTTACCTCCAGGAGGAAATCCCGCAGAGCCACGAAGGTGGGCCGATCTTCCGGTTTGTGTGCCCAACACTGCAACATGACGTTGTAAATATCCTGTGGACAATCTTCGGGTCGGGCGAGTTGCTCGCCTTCCTTATCGATCTTGTGCAGGATCTTATTGGGAGAAAAGCAGGATTTAGGAGAGCCAGTCGGTTGTCAAGGTTAGAAAGTTGCCAGATCCAGCCTCAGAAGCGTTACAGATTGTCCTCAACTTACGAACGTTTGTTTAACGACCATTCCCAATTACAAAGGCAGGGAAAAGAAGGAACTTATACAGTCTCCCCGTGATCAAGGACAGGGAGTCCTCGACTTACAACAGTTCGTTTAATGACCGAAGTTACAACGGCCACCAAAAGAAGTGCCTTATGACCATGTTTCATAGTTACGACCATTGCCACATCCGCAAGGTCACGCAATCAAAATTCAAATGCTTGGCATCTGGCTCATAATACTTATGACGGTTGCAGAGTCCCGGGGTCAGGTGATCCCCTTTTGTGACCTTCTGACCAGTGAGGAAGCCTGATTCACTTAACAACCGGGCTACTAATTTATCAACTGTGATGATTCACTTAACAACTGTGGCCAGGAAGCTCGTAAAATCGGGCAAAATTCACTTAACAACTATCTCGCTTAACAACAGTAATGTTGGGCTTGATTATGGTCATAAGTTGAGGACTTCTGGCAATAAAAATTCAGCCGCTAAGCAACGTACTCACATTTATGACCATCGCAGGGTCATAAATTTGCAAACTTCGGGGGAGCGAAATCAAAGGGGGAAGCTGGATTCCCTGAATGACCGGGTTACTATCTTAATAACTGCAGCGATCCACTTAACAACGATGGCAAGAAAAGTCATACTATTGGGGGCGGGCAGAACTCAACTCAATTTGCCTTGCTTAGGAGAGACAGACATTTTGGGGTCCGCTGTGGTCGTAACTCGAGGACTGTCTGCACACACGCACCGCGCCTTTCCCCGTCATACCTGGCTGCCGTTAAGGCCAACCCATGGTTCCTGCCCGTAGGTGAACATTTCCCAGAGAGTCACTCCGAACATCCAGGTGTCGCTGGCGTGGGAGAAGGTGCGCGTCTTCAGACTTTCCGGGGCGCACCTGATCCAGGGCGGTGTGGGGAACCCCAGGTGGGGGAGAGAAAGCAGAAAGAGAGGGGGTCATGCCCTCGCCATCCCAAGGCCCAGACCCACCGGTCCCATAACCCACTCCCACCGTCCAAAAAGAATGGGGTCCTCTGATCCCCGACAACCTCTGAGCGAGTCCTCAACGCTTCACCTGCTCAGTGAAAGAGTCAGGGATGCATGCTCAGTGCCGGGATGGCCAACCCATGGCACGCACGCCCAAAGCGGCACGCCGAGCCGTGTCACCCGGCACATGCAGCCTTGTCCGTTTGTCTTCCATGCACGCACGACAATCAGCTGTCCTTCACACAGGTGGCAGTGCCGAAAAACGGTGTGCATATGCACGCCAAACCCTGTAAGTTTGGCTTTTCCTTTGCACGCGTGGCAGCCTGCATATGTGTGCCAGCCAGCTGACCGTCGGGTGCGCGTTGAGTGCTGGAACCCGGAAGTTCAGCTTTTCCGGAGTGCGGCTCCGATGAGGTGCGACATTTCTGTACGATCTTTTCGGCACTCGGGTACTGAAAAGGTTCCCCACCGCTACTCTAGTGGTTAAGGAACAAGTCCTCCGCAGTCCTCCTCTCCCTACTCTCCTTCTCCCTCCTTCCTCCCCATCCCACTCCCTTCTAGCACCAATGACGTTACCTAGATAGGTATCGAAACGCCTGTAAGAAAACGGGCAAGATCCGAGGGGATGCAGGGCCCGTCATAGCAACGACAGGAGCATCACAGCCCGCGGGTGTTGTGCGAATGCCGCCCGCTGTCCTGGGCAAGAGGGAAGGGGAGGGGAGGGGAGGCTCACCAGGCAAAAGGGACCTTGCGGTGCTCTTGCATAATGTAGTGGTCGTTATTTTTGGGCAGGGCCCGCATGAGGCCGAAGTCGCCGATCTTGACCAGGTCGTTGGCCGCCAGCAGGATGTTGCGGGCGGCCAGATCACGGTGAATGAAGCGCTTGGACTCCAGGTAGGCCATCCCGCGGGCGATCTGGATGGCATAGTGGCAGAGGGTGGCGATCAGGAAGTGGCACAGGTTCTTCCGCAGGCGGTCCAGCAGGGAGCCCAGTGGGGCCAGTTCGGTCACCTGGGCGGCGACAAGAAGCGGGGTTAGGAAGCCACCCCCAGGCACAAGAAGCCACGCCCACAAGACAAACCGCGTGGGTGTCGCCATTACAGGCAGGTTTAACGACTCGCTTAATGGCTGCTGAGTATGCTTAATTATTGCTGGGTATGCTTAACGACTGCTGGGACTCGCTTAACAACTTCTGGGTATGAACAACTGCAGGGACTCGCTTAATGACTGCTGGATATACTGAACGACTACCACGACTCGCTTAATGACTGCTGGTTATGCTTAATGATTGCCAGGACTCGCTTAATGACCGCTGGTATGCTGAATGACTTCCAGGACTCACTAAATGACTGCCAGTTATGCTTAATAACTGCCAGGACTTGCTTAACGACTGCCGGGACTCACTTAAAGACTAATGGGACTCACTTAACGACCACTGGGTATGCTTACAGACTGCTGGAACTCACTTAACGACCACTGGTATGCTTAACTACTGCTGAAACTCGCTTAACGACCGCTGGGTGTGCTGAACGACTGCCACGACTCGCTTAATGACTGCTGGGTATGCTTGACTACTGCTGTGACTTGCTTAACGACTGCTGGGTATGCTTAATGACTGCCGGGACTCGCTCAATGACTTCTGGCTATGCTTAATGAGAGCCTGGATTTGCTTAATGACTGTTGGCTATGCTTAACGATTGCTGTGACACGCTTAATGACCTCTGGTTCACTTAGCGACTGTCACAAAAGGTTGCAAAAGGAGGTGCAATCACATCGTACCTCGCTTAACAACCATTTTAAGCCCATGACTTACGGTCGTTATGTCGAGGACTATCCCTACCAAGATCAGACTGCACAGATGAGTGAAGAACGAGCATTGTCCCGTCTGCTGATGACCCTGCAACCCCCGGAGCCCCACGCGGGGCGCCTTTCCCCCGGGCCTCTTTTGGAATCCCCGCGGGTCCCTCACCATCTTCATGGGGTTGGAGAGGACCACCCCGTAGAGGCGGATGAGGTTGGCGTGGTCGAGGGAATGCATGGCGTTGACCTCGCGGATGAAGTCGTCCAGGGCCTCCGGCTGGTTCAGCACCTCCGTCTTCAGGCACTTGACGGCCACGTTCAGCTGCGGAAGGGAAGAGAATCAGAGGTGGGTTCCTACCGGTTCGCACCGGTTCGGTAGAACCGGTTCGTCAAATCTACCGAACCGGTTAGAAGAGGTTCCACCAGTGGACCCGGAAAGCAGGCCACACCTACAGAAGAGGTTCCAAAATTTTTTGAAACTCACCACTGGCATGCGCGCACACACACACACACACACTCACACAGAGAATGAGAAAGAGAAAGAAAGGAAGAAATAAATAAAAAAAGAAAAAAAGAAAGAAAAAGTGAGAGATGAAAGAAAAAAAGAAAAAAGGGAGAGAGAGACAAAAGGAAGGAAAGAGAGAGAGAGAGAGAGAGAGAGAGAGAGAGAGAGAGAGAACACATGGCCGGCAAGCCACTCCCATCCGGTCACATGGCCGGCAAGCCACTCCCACAAAGGAGGCCACACCCAGAGTAGGTTCTAAAAATTTTGGAAACCCACCACTGGCACGCGCGCACACACACACACACACACACAGACTCACACAGAGAATGAGAAAGAAGGGAAGAAATAAATAAAAAAAGAAAAAAAGAAAGAAAAAGTGAGAGATGAAAGAAAAAAAGGAAAAAGGGAGAGACAAAAGGAAAGAGAGAAAGAAAAAGAGAGAGAGAGAGAGAGAACACATGGCCGGCAAGCCACTCCCACCAGGTCACATGGCCGGCAAGCCACTCCCACAAAGGAGGCCACACCCACAGAGTAGGTTCCAAAAATTTTTTGAAACCCACCACTGGAAAGGGGAGAAATCTCTTGCACTGCCGGATCTAGAATCGGCTCCGGGGCCTTTCCTAGATCCACCAGCCGAATCAGACTTTATGCTCTCAAGCTGCCCCTTTCCGATATGTATTCCTCTGTGTGCGTGTCCTAAACTTGGGAGGGACTCCAAATATCATCTAGTCCAGGCATCCAACCTTGGCCGCTTTGAAGACTTCTGGACTTCAACTTCCAGAATTCAAACTCCTTAGTTGCTGGGAAATTCCGGGAGGTGAAGTCCACACCGCTTAAACTTCCCTAAGTCTGCTCTTGGACAGAACTTACTCCCAGGAGTAAAACTTCTCATAAATAAAATCCGGTCCCTAGGTCTGCTCTTGGACTGAACTTACTCCCAGGAGTAAGTCTTCTCTTAAATAAAACCCAGTCCCTTAGTCCAGTCTTTGACTGAACTTACTCCCAGGAGTAAGTCATCTTTTAAATAAAATCCAGTTCCAAAGTCCACTCCTGGTCTGAATTTACTCCCAAGAGTAAGTCTCCTCTTAAATAAAATCCGGTCCTTAAGTCCATTCTTGGACTGAACTTACTCCCAGGAGTAAGTCTTCTCTTAAATTAAATCCATCCTCTAAGTCCACTCTTCGACTAAACTTACTCCCAGGAGTAAGTCATCTCTTAATTAAAATCCGGTCCTTAAGTCCATTCTTGGACTGAACTTACTCCCAGGAGTAAATCTTCTCTTAATTAAAATCTGGTCCCTAAATCCACTCTTGAACTGAACTTACTCCCAGGAGTAAGTCTTCTCTTAATTAAAATCCGGTCCTTAAGTCCATTCTTGGACTGAACTTACTCCCAGGAGTAAGTCTTCTCTTAATTAAAATCCGGTCCCTAAGTCCGCTCTTGGACTCAACTTAAATAAGATACGGCAGGCCTCAAGCAGCACACACCCCCGTACTCGCTTACCACCTTGCCTGATGGGGCGCACCACTCCCCGCGGCGCACCACCCCAAAAGAACCGTCGCCCAGTTTCTCCAACAGCACCAGGTCCTTCTCGCTAATGAGGCAGGTGAGAGCCTGCTGCTGGGCCTCCTCCAGGGCCACCGGGCTCGGCTGCTTGCTCAGGAGACCCGGGGGCAAGGGCAGCATCTCCGACTCGGGGCGCTTCCCGCTGAAGACCTGTGGGGAGGGCAAAAGGGGCATCAGGGGAGAACACCGGGGACCGAAGTTGTGAAAGAGAGCAATTCTGGTTTTTTTCTTAATTTATTTTTATCCTGTCTACAATCTAATATGCCTTCCTCCTCCTATTTCCCACACAACAACGATCCTGTGAGGTAGGTTGGGCTAAGAGAGAGGCCCAAAGTCACCCAGCTGGCTTTCCTGCCTAAGGTGGGACTAGAACTCACTGTCGCCTAATGATTGGCCCAAAGACACCCAGCCAACTTTCATGCTTAAAGCAACACTAGAACTCACCGTCTCCTGGTGATTGGCCCAAAGTCACCCACCTGACTTTCATGCCTAAGGTGGGACTAGAACTCACTGTCTCCTGGTGATTGGCCCAAAGTCACCCAGCTGGCTTTCCTGCCTAAGGCGCACTAGAACTCACTGTCGCCTAATGATTGGCCCAAAGACACCCAGCCAACTTTCATGCTTAAAGCAACACTAGAACTCACCATCTCCTGGTGATTGGCCCAAAGTCACCCACCTGACTTTCCTGCCTAAGGCGGCACTAGAACTCCCCGTCTCCTGGTGACTGACCCAAAGTCACCCAGCTGGCTTTCCTGCCTAAGGCGCACTAGAACTCCCCGTCTCCTGGTGATTGGCCCAAAGTCACCCAGCTGGCTTTCCTGCCTAAGGTAGGACTAGAACTCACTGTCGCCTAATGATTGGCCCAAAGACACCCAGCCAACTTTCATGCTTAAAGCAACATTAGAACTCTCCGTCTCCTGGTGATTGGCCCAAAGTCACCCACCTGACTTTCATGCCTAAGGTGGGACTAGAACTCCCCGTCTCCTGGTGATTGGCCCAAAGTCACCCAGCCAACTTTCATGCTTAAAGCAACACTAGAACTCACCGTCTCCTGGTGATTGGCCCAAAGTCACCCACCTGACTTTCATGCCTAAGGTGGGACTAGAACTCACTGTCTCCTGGTGATTGGCCCAAAGTCACCCAGCTGGCTTTCCTGCCTAAGGCGGGACTAGAACTCACTGTCGCCTAATGATTGGCCCAAAGACACCCAGCCAACTTTCATGCTTAAAGCAACATTAGAACTCTCCGTCTCCTGGTGATTGGCCCAAAGTCACCCACCTGACTTTCATGCCTAAGGTGGGACTAGAACTCCCCGTCTCCTGGTGATTGGCCCAAAGTCACCCAGCCAACTTTCATGCTTAAAGCAACACTAGAACTCACCGTCTCCTGGTGATTGGCCCAAAGTCACCCACCTGACTTTCATGCCTAAGGTGGGACTAGAACTCACTGTCTCCTGGTGATTGGCCCAAAGTCACCCAGCTGGCTTTCCTGCCTAAGGCGGCACTAGAACTCCCCGTCACCTGGTGACTGACCCAAAGCCACCTGACTTTCATGCCTAAGGTGGGACTAGAACTCCCCGTCTCCTGGTGATTGGCCCAAAGTCACCCAGCTGGCTTTCCTGCCTAAGGTGGGACTAGAACTCACTGTCACCTAATGATTGGCCCAAAGTCATCCAGCTGGCTTTCATACCTAAGGTAGGACTAGAACTCACTGTCGCCTAATGATTGGCCCAAAGACACCCAGCCAACTTTCATGCTTAAAGCAACACTAGAACTCACCATCTCCTGGTGATTGGCCCAAAGTCACCCAGCTGGCTTTCATGCCTAAGGCGGGACTAGAACTCACCGTCTCCTGGTGATTGGCCCAAAGTCACCCAGCTGGCTTTCATGCCTAAGGCGGGACTAGAACTCACCATCTCCTGGTGATTGGCCCAAAGCCACCCAGCTGGTTTTCCTGCCTAAGGCGGGACTAGAACTCACCGTCTCCTGGTGATTGGCCCAAAGTCACCCAGCCAACTTTCATGCTTAAAGCAACACTAGAACTCACCGTCTCCTGGTGATTGGCCCAAAGTCACCCACCTGACTTTCATGCCTAAGGTGGGACTAGAACTCACTGTCTCCTGGTGATTGGCCTAAAGTCACCCAGCTGGCTTTCCTGCCTAAGGTGGGACTAGAACTCACTGTCGCCTAATGATTGGCCCAAAGACACCCAGCCAACTTTCATGCTTAAAGCAACACTAGAACTCACCGTCTCCTGGTGATTGGCCCAAAGTCACCCAGCCAACTTTCATGCTTAAAGCAACACTAGAACTCACCGTCTCCTGGTGATTGGCCCAAAGTCACCCACCTGGCTTTCCTGCCTAAGGCTGCACTAGAACTCACCGTCTCCTGGCAGCTAGCCTGGTGCCTTAACCTCTAGGCTAACTCTAAAATAGGGTTTTGACCCTCCATTCTTAATGTTCGGATTTTATCAGTTTAATTTTTCTTCTCCTATCTTTCTTCCAGTGCTTCTAATCTCCTGTTGTGCCTTATCTGTCACTTAGATGCAAGATTTAACTTAGATGGACACAACCTCACACCTCTATGTATTCACTTAGTACAGGTAGTCCTCTACTTACAACCGTTCATTTACTGACCGTTCCAAGTTACACCGGAACTGACCTATGACCATTTTTCACACTTATGACCTTTGCAGCGTCCCGGTGATCACGTGATCAAAATTCAGATGCTTGGCAACTGGTTCGTACTTATGACGGTTGCTGTGTCCCGGGGTTACGTGATTCCCCCTCTGGCAAGTCAATGGAGAAGCCAGATTCACTTAACAACTGGGTTACTAACTTAATCAATTGCAGTGATTCAATGGGGTAAAACTCGCTGAACAAATGTCTCACTTAACGATGTAAATTTTGGGTTCAATTGTGGTCGTAAGTTGAGGACTATCTGTAGTGTGATACACCTAATCTATAACTTTGAACTTTTTTTCCTAAAAGGTATTTTATTATCTGATTTGTGTTTTCTTGACAATCAAAATTGTTTGCCTTTGTCTTTTCTTAAGAGTGTAATTTCCACTTTCCCAAGTTACGTAGGGGTCTTGGGATTTCCTGGTGGTGAGCCATCCCAGCATTAACCAAATCATGGTCTGACAAGATGATTAGTTCCTTTCTCCTACATTACTATGACCCCTGCACCCTGCCCAAAGCGCCCTCCTTCAAGACGGTTCTATAAACCTTTCTGTTTTTCTTTTTAAAGATTTCTGCCAAGTTTCTAGTCCTCAGGAGGCCCCTCTCTCACCTTGCTCATCCAGGATTTCCGTTTGCACACAGCCTTCCTCCTCTTCACAGCCTCCCAGAGGCGTCTCTGCCCTACAGAAATGAACAACAAGCGGTCACAAAACCAGGAAGAAATCAACTGCTCGGCAAATGTTCCATTCTACGTATTTGCTCCGTGTCGGAAGTTTTTCGGGACTCGGTAATTCCACCAACATTATAGAAAGTTGGCGCTACGAGCTCAGTTTTAATCTAATCCACCCAGTTGCAAAATACTGAATTTAGAAGTTCTCAAAGTTTGCTTACAAGCAAGTCCTTGACTTAGATTCAGATTCACTTAACAACCGAGTGATTCACTTAACAACTGTGATGGCTTGCTTAGCTGTGGCAAAAATGGTCGTAAAACGGGACACAACTCATCGAACTATCTTGCTTAGCGGCAACCACTCATTTAACTGTCCTGCTTAACAACGGAATTTGTGGGCTCCACTGTGGTCGTAAGTTGAGGACTACCGGTACATGGAAAAATTGGCTTTAAAATTGGTCTTCTGCGTTGTAGGTAGGCCTCTTCTTAAAAAAGTTCGTTTAGTGGCAGCTCGAAGTTACAGCGGGGCTGAAAAAGGTGACTTCAAGTGGTTTTTCACATTTAACGTCCATTGCAGCAGCCCTATGGTCTGACAACTGACTCATATTAACGACGGATGTGGTTTCTCAGGGTCACGTGATCCCTTTTGACCAGCAAAGTCAATGGGGGAATCCAGATTCACTTAACAACCCTGTGACTCGCTTAACAACTGCAGGGATTTGCTTAACGATCGTGGCAGGAAAGGTCGTAAAGTGAGGCAAAGCCCACTTAATAACTGTCTCACTTAGCGAAAGAAATTTTGGAGTCCGAAATGACAGTTGCAAAATTATAAATCCCTGTAATATCTCCCACCTAATTTTGCAAAAATATATATGTGCTGAACAAAACTCTGCATTGGCGACAGGGAGGGCATCCGGCCAGTAAACACTCTGCTAACTCCATTCTCCGCCGCGAAGGATTATGGAGTCGTTAAATGATGACGATGACCTAATTTTGCAAAACTGCCGGATCCAGAGAGGTGGCATGGGCTGAAGGACCACTCACCCGGTCTCCCCATCCCGATTTTCTCCAGATCCTCATTCTTGACATACTCGAAGTGCGACAGGCGTGTGACGTTGAGGTCATCGCGGATCCGGAGGAAATACTGCTGAAGCTGGACTTCGGTGAGGAGCTCGAGTAACCAGTCGGTCCCTTCATCCGCCTGCATGCCACAGTTCAGCTTCTGGAAAAGAAGACCCACATCAGACCCACGAGGACTACTACTACTCCTAGGAGTAAATTCAGGAAGGTCTCGAAGAGGACGTGCTCCTTCAAGGAATACCACGTCCTCCTAAACCCTCTGGCGGAGCTAAGCGTTTCCCCCAGGGAGGAGAAGACACCAAAACACAAGCCAGGCTAATAATACGACCATCTGTAGGCCATCCTGGAAGTTCTAGAGAACTTCTGGAGGAAGTGTTATTATTACACTTGTTAGTGGAACCCTGCAGACGTTCTAGGCTCAAGCGTGTGCAACCTGAAGAACTCTGTGGACCAACGCCCAGAATTCTGGCTGGGGAATTCTGGGAGTTGAAGTCCATCGGTCTTTAAGTTGCCATGGCTGGAGACGTCCATTCTAGATCAGGAACCCCCCCACAACCTCCGGGAACGCACAAGTAGTGGGCGAGCAAGTGAAGCTTCATCTCTACATGCTCAGGAACTAGGTTGCATGTGGAAACATGGTGCGTAGAAGACCATTTTTCTTCCGAAACTGGTCCCATAAGGTTGGGGGTTGTTTGTTCTAGATCAGTGGTCTCCAATCTTGGCAACTTTAAGACCTGTGGACTTCAACTCCCAGAGTTCCTCAGCCAGCTTTGCTGGCTGAGGAACTCTGGGAGTTGAAGTCCACAAGTCTTAAAGTTGCCAAGATTGGAGACCACTGATCTAGATCATGGGTCAACTTTCAAGACGTGGACTTCAACTCTTAGCCAGTGAAGTTACGACTGTTGCGTTAAAACCTAGACTTTCCTTTCACGTTTGGCAAGCCGCCCCCATACTGAACAACAGTCTCGCTTAACGACTGCAGTTTTTTGCTCAATGACCACAGCGTTACACTCACGACAGGCGCGAGAAAGTCATAAAATCAAGTCCGCTTTCCATGGGAAGCTTTACAACTGTTACGATGGATGATGGGCAGATGTTGGCCAAGGCCTGTCCATGACAGATGTTGGTCGAGGAGGAACTAGAAATAGAGGCTCACCAAAATTATGGGGCTACCTCAAAGGTGTGAACGAAGACACCAACACTTTGGGTTGCCCCCCACCCCCCAAAAAAGGAAGAAGGGCCGCTTGAGTAGAAAAATGGACGTGATATGAAAAAAGGAGAAGGGGAAAGCCACTTGGGAGGAGTGAAGGTGAAGCCGGGAAGATAAACACCACCATTGTTTGCCCAGTGGTGTCGTCAGACACACAACATCTATCACTTCTGTGGAGTCCTCGGTGCTCCCTGAACTCGGTGGGCTTCACACACACACCACGGGCTGGAAACTGGGAGACAGTGAGTTCTAGCTCCAATTTAGGCATGAAAGACGGAGGGGTGACTTCGGGCCAATCACCAGGAGACGGTGAGTTCTAGTCCCGCCTTAGGCATGAAAGCCAGCTGGGTGACTTTGGGCCAATCGCCAGGAGACGGTGAGTTCTAGTCCCGCCTTAGGCATGAAAGCCAGCTGGGTGACTTTGGGCCAATCACCAGGAGACGGTGAGTTCTAGTCCCGCCTTAGGCAGGAAAGCTAGTTGGATGACTTTGGGCCAATCGCCAGGAGACGGTGAGTTCTAGTCCCGCCTTAGGCAGGAAAGCCAGCTGGGTGACTTTGGGCCAATCACCAGGAGACGGTGAGTTCTAGTCCCGCCTTAGACATGAAAGCCAGCTGGGTGACTTTGGGCCAATCACCAGGAGACGGTGAGTTCTAGTCCCGCCTTAGGCATGAAAGCCAGCTGGGTGACTTTGGGCCAATCACCAGGAGACGGTGAGTTTTAGTCCCGCCTTAGGCAGGAAAGCCAGCTGGGTGACTTTGAGCCAGTCCTTCTGCCTCCCCTTAGCCTATCTTGCAGGGCTGTTGTGCAGAAAACTGGAAGAAGTGCATCACGTTAAGTTAAGATGCCTCGAGCATATTTGTAAAAATAATAAAGGCAGGATGCCAACTCAGTAAATAAATCTGAACCCGCTCCAATGCCTGGCTTACGGAGAGGAAGCGGGCTTCCTATTTCCCAGGCCCCCCGTGGCCTGCTTCCCACCCACCCACCCCTTTGCCACGTGCACCCGTCACACTGCCGAGTCTGGCACGAAACAGAGCAGCAGCTGGCACCTTCATCAGCAGTCTCCCCCCTCCCTCCGTCTCCATCTGAAGGGAGTGGGTGTCCAGCACCCCCCCCCATTTCCCTTCCCCCCCCCCCAAGAGGCTCATCGTGTATGGGAGACAAACGGCGCTTCTGTTCGGGGTTCCAAGCGATTCCACATGCGTCTCACGGAAGGAAATCTCCGTGCCAAGCGGAATCTGGATTCTGCATCACAACCGGCTCCGCTGAAAAGGAAACGGTGCGACTGGGCAGGAAATGACCACCTCGGGGTCCTGAGAACCAGTCCGAGGGAGGTGTGGGGGGGGGGTAGGGAGAGGATTGGGAAGAATTGAAGAGGAGGAAGAGGAAGGGAGGAGAGGAAGGAAGGGGGCGGGAGAGAAACAGCTGTGCACCAACAGCAGTCCTGGGGCCCGGCTCTCGCTAAGGTTCCGATGCCAGAATTCAAGTTTTTTCTTTTTTCTTTTTTCGCAACTGGGTGGAAACTACTCTTGGAATAACAATCAATGCTCAGTCGATCAGAAGAGAGCTGGGAAGGACCTTGGAGGTCATCTAGTCCAACCCCTTGCACAAGCAGGAGACCCTAGACCATGTCAGACAAATGGCTGTCCAGTCTCTTCTTAAAAACCTCCAGTGGTGGAGCATCCACAACTTCTGGTGGCAAGCTGTTCCACTGGTTAATTGTCCTCACTACAGGTAGTCCTCAATTAATTCCTTCCTTCCTTCCTTCCTTCCACCCATCCATCCAGGTGGCACACTGGTTAGAATACGGCATTGCAGCCAAACTCTGCCCAGCCAGCTGTTCAATCCTGACGGGCTCAAGGTTGACTCAGCTTTCCGTCCTTCCGAGGTCGGTTAAATGAGGACCCAGATTGTTGGAGATAAAAGCCTGATTCTGTAAACATCTTAGAGAGGGCTGGAAAACACGGTGAAGCTGTATATAAGTCTAAGTGTTGTTACCCTTCCTTCCTTCATTATCTCCCTCCCTTCTCTCATTCTTATCTTTCTTCCTTCCTTCCTTCCTTCCTTCTT
>NW_022473823.1:0-26377 GCF_009769535.1 Thamnophis elegans | reverse complement strand
CTTGAGCCGGTGAGATTAGAACCGCTGAACTGCAGAACTGCAGTCAGCTGAAGTAGCCTGCAGTGCTGCATTTAACCACTGCGCCACCTCAGCTCTGTTGCATTAGGCTATTAATATAGCCTAATGCAAATATACTACAGTTAGTCCTTGACTTACGACCATTCATGTTATGACCCTTCCAAGTTGCAATGGCACTGAAAAAAGTCCCTGATGACCACTTATGATCATCACTGCATTCCCCTGGTCACGTGATCAGAATTTGAATTCTAGGCAACTGGTTCATATTTATGATGGCTGCCATGACTGGGGGTGGGCTGGGGGTCATGGGATCCCCCTTT
This sequence comes from Thamnophis elegans, assembly GCF_009769535.1. Lineage (NCBI taxonomy): Eukaryota > Metazoa > Chordata > Lepidosauria > Squamata > Natricidae > Thamnophis > Thamnophis elegans. The sequence continues at coordinate 26,039 of NW_022473823.1, read as the reverse complement.
TTTTGGCTAAATCAATGGGGAAACCTGTTGCCCACTTAACAACTGCAGTGATTCACTTAACAATGGTGGCAAGAAGTGTCATAAAATGGGCCCAAACTCACTTAACAACTGTCTCGCTTAGCAACAGAAATTTGGTGCTCAATTTTGTTTGTAAGTCGAGGACTACCTCTTCTCCCAGTATCTTATCACCAGTTTGCTTAATTCAGTGGGAAGAATCTCTTTTCGTTGTTCTGTTTTAATGTGACAATTGAATACAAACAATTTTGCATGCAATCTCTTGATGGAGGGTTTTTTCCCCCCCCAGAGGTTTATGTAATATCAAAGAGTGACTCATGACATGCCTGTTATTCCTGGAAAAATATAAGAGTCATAACTGACAGGTTTTCTTCTTTTCCTATAATTTGGTTCTTCTTAGTCCTCTGAGAAACAGGCATGTGTGTGTGTGTTTAAGTACCTACCCAAAAATTACATCGAAACAAGAGTTGGAAGGGACCTTGGAGGTCTTCTACTCCAGCCCCCTTTCAAAGGGAGATCCTATAACATTTTAATCAAATGGTTTTCCGGTCCCTTCTTAAAAGCTTACTTAGAATGCAATTTCTCCCATGGGATTAAATTTTCTGTATACAATATAATATAGTCACAACCCCTGGTATGCCCCAATTATGGGATACCAGGGTTGTGACTTTAATATATACCTTTCTCCCGGCTCAGCTGATAACGGATCAGAGCCTGTGGCTTAATGGCTAAGACGTCTGCCTAATATGTAATATAGCCCAGTTTCGAATCCCAGTAAGGGTATGGCTAGCTGATGAGAGCTAAATAGCTTGAAATAGATCTATACTAGTCTCCCTTTATTTATTTATCAGCACAAATACAACACACAGGCACACCACACACACACACACACATATATATATATACATACCTACATACACACACACACACACTAGCTGTTAAGCCGGTGTTGCCTTATTTATCACAATCCTATATTAGACATTCACAAATGTCCAGACCAAACATAATTTCTAATGTTGGACTTTCCCCTTTATCTGAGGGAGCCCTCTTGTGGAGTACTATGAAGCTGTTACCATGGCAACTCCATTGTGCTGTACAGTAAACCATTTTAAGGCGCAACAGGCTGTACTTAACAGAACACTCATCCTAAGGGGCGTTAGGGGTGACTTACTCCCACAGTAATTGTTTTCAGAGTAAGTAATCTGTGTACCAAGTTTGTTTCAAAATTGCTTGAGGCATTTCAGAGTTTTGCTAGAACACACACACACAACACACACACACACACCACACACACACACACCAGCCATTTGGATGGATGGATGGATGGATGATGGATGGATGGATGGATAGATAGATAGATAGATAGATAGATAGATAGATGATAGATAGATGATATATTTCATTTATACATTTTTCTTTAGTAAACATAAAACTTCAATATCTACATGAACAGTGTGTTTGTTCAGATATTCTCATGAGGGATCCTTGGTGCTTTCTGACGTTGATTGCTTTCTTGAAGTCATTTCATTACCCATCTAGGTAACATCATCAGTGCTAGTAAGGAATGGGGTTGGTTTGTCTAATGTTTGTCTGTGGAATGTCCAATAGTTTTAAATGCAACTTCTAAGGCTGCAAATAATTCCGAGTAATGGGCATCACCTGGTCATAGCTACAGTATGTCTTTCTGTAGCATAAATCTACTCCTTACCATCACGGATGATGTTATCTTGTTTGAGTAATAAAGCATCTGCAAGAAAACAATCAAGCTATGAGAGTACCGAGGACCCCGAGCTACAAATATGCTCCTTTATTAGATGCTCTTATCTCTATAATTGTAACAGAATAACAGAGTTGGAAGGGACCTGGGAGGTCCTCTAGTCCGACCCCCCTGCTCAAGCAAGAGACAACGGCTGTTTTCACTGAATAAACAAAATAGAAAATTGGTGGTGGGGGGGGAACAGAACGTGAAATACTCTTGTCTCTTCAGAGCCAAAAATCAGACCAGCTTCTCACTCTGTATAAAATTCAGAAAAGTCAAAAAGCTAAGAACTGGTCCGTTTACATTAAAATGTGAATTATACCACTATTTGGTGCATTTTACAGGGCGGGGCATAACCTTTTCCTAGGGGGTCACAGCAACACTTGTAATAACAACACAAATAATTCATACACCATTCGAAAGCCCATCAAAACTGAGTTTATTGACACGATTTAATAGTCAGTATGACCACCATTAGCCCTTCGAACAGCATTCAAACGAGGTGGATAAGAATACAACAAATCTTCAAACAGTTCCGTTCGATTTTCCAGATTTTTCAACACAGTTTCCAAATTCATTCTCAAAGTTTCAACCGAATATCGATTTTGACCTTGCTCCTGAATCATCAGAGCTTCCATTTCATCCTTAATTATGGCCCCAATGTTCTCTGCCGGATTGAGATCTGGCAAATTTCCCGGCCAGACGTCATTGCCCCAAAATTCGACATTGTTTTCCTTTAACAATTGCTGAGTCGCATTTGCACGCATGCAAGGAGCTTTGTCATGAAGAAAGACAGCCTCACCAACCACCAAGACATTGTCTGGATCACTGAGAAATGGAATGACATTCTCCAATAAAATTTTCTCACGGAAATAACTGCCATCCCAGGATTCCCCTTTATCCTTCAAACCCAATGCAGTTTCTTGGCTGTGAAAATGACGAAAATCCCGATGCAAGTCGGATTGCGAACGATTTGTCGATATCGTTCATGTTTGGCGATGTCATCGACGTCTTTAGCCCAAATTCGATCGTTCTGGAAATTCGGTTTTCGAATGGCATAAACGAAGAATTCGTCAGATGGCGCCAAATGAAGAAAATCTTCCTCGGTCCATTCAGACAACCAATCGCACAACCAAAGCCGATCTTGAACGTGTGTTTGAGTTTTCAATGGTTTGCAAATGTGGAATGGCTTCAAACCTTCTCGTTCTCGATATCGGCTGATTGTCCTTTGATCAACTCGTTTTCCACGAATTTGAAGGATTTCTTGGGCCACTTTTCAGTTTCCTTTTCGTTGTTTGCGACTGCCAGTTGCAATGATGGCTTTGCTTTCTTGGGACAGTTGCAGAGGACGCCCTTCTCCAAATTTTGTGAAACATTCTTGGGCTGTTTTGTTCCAATTATCAGTAACCCAATCCGGATGACGTTTCAATTTGTTTGCAATCCATTTTCAATTGATAAACGTCGCTCCAGCATCGCGAGCCTCTCGAAAGGCAATGCATTTTATTCTGTCAACGATCCTTTGTTCTTCCGAATCGAATTTTCCAGCCATTCTTAAAGCAAATTTAACATTTAATAGCTCATTCAATTCAGTTTTTTATGGGCTTTAAAATGAGGTGTCGCGGAAGTTGTAAACTGCTGTCGATCTTGCTGTGACCCCCTAGGAAAAGGTTATGCCCCGCCCTGTACTTGCCCTTCTCACTTGCCCAAAGTCTTTTGGAGTGGGCAATCATATTAAAGTATTAATATAAATATTCTTCTTTCCTCTCCTCCTCCTCCTCTTCTCCTCCTCCTCCTCCTTCCCCTTCTTCCTCTTCTTCTTTCTCTTTCTCTTCCTCTTCCTCCTCCTCTACCACCACTTTGGATGTTGAGGGAGAAGCAAAATTCTGATTCTTTCTTTTCTGGCAGCCTCAACCATTGTTAATCGAAGTAGTTGTAGTGTGTCATTGAAAATGAATAATGGAATAAATTAAATCAAATCATTACCAAAGCCCTACATTATTACCCTGGAATGAATAGATAGTTGAAGTTTCGACATATCAACACATCAATAATAACCCAAGAGATTAAAGATTATATGTTAAGGAAGAAAATGTTTATGTCTGCTCATTTTTTTTGGGGGGGGGGTTTCCCCAATTACTTATAGTAGAACAATCCATGGAGGTAACATATTCATGTTGTTTCAATAGTTCCTGTGAAAAATGACCTTTGGTTCTACTCTTAATTCGCAGAATTGTGCATTTCTCAAAGGCAACATTTTGACATCTTATTTGGCAATTGTTAAGAAGCTGTCAGATCTAAATCAAAGTATGTCATCTGAATATCAAGTATGTCATCTTTAGTGATTACATTTCTCTCTCTCTCTCTCTCTCTCTCTCTCTCGTCTTCCGTGTTCTGATTCTGAAGCACGAAATCCCTTCAGTGTGTTTCATACAAAGTTTCAAAGATTAAGCAGATGAATGAAGATCTTCGCAAACCAAACTTTCTTTCTGCTCCGTGTGGTTTCCTTGGGAACAACCTAGAAGCAGTTTGCCATTGATTCCCCCCACCCCACCCCTGGGATTTGTTTGTTTCAGATTAAATAAGTCAGAACCTACTTAATCTTTTCTGATCAACCTGTTCTGACCGAGGCTTCCCAAGAGCATGAAGCAAACTCCTTGTCCCGACAAAAAAACCCACCCTTTTATTAATTGACTGTGAATTCTGCTCATTCACATCCAGCAAAGTCTCTCGATGGAGGATTTACAGTCACAGACCTTATCTGGCTTGGAGAGCTGCCAGGCTGATATCTGCAAAACTTGGCAAGGAGTCTCAGAGAGTCACGAAACAATGAAGCGAACTAATTGTCTCCTGCAAACTCCACTCCCCTTTCGCTCCTCTTTTATTTATATTTGCTCTGGGAGGGGCCATTCATCATCCACCTCTGGCCTTACTCGCAAATCGACCCCTTTTCCTTAGCTGTTCCCTTCGTCTGGCAACTCTGCGCATGCGCACCGTGGGAACAGGCTCCAGCTGTTTGTCTGCCTCACTGACTCTGAAGGCAGCTGTTCCTCTCTCACTTCCTCACTGTCCAAATCTGTTGCCAGCTGTGCTGACCGCTGGCAGGCCACAAACACCTGCCAAGTACACCTACTTTTATGATGGCGGGGGGGGGAGAGAAAAATGAGTGCATTACTAATTTGCACGATTTTATTTACAAGAATCTGACCATTTCTCTGTTTTCCTGATGGTGCTTTGACAAGATCTGACAATGATTTCCTCTTTCTTGTGTTTTTGTTCAGGGAATATAGCTCACATAATCAATTTTCCTATTCCTTTTTTTTATATTTTTAGAAGATCTTGCGGTGGAACAGACACTATCACAACTTTCTGATGACTGCAGGTATTTCTACACAGCTAACACTGGGAAGTAGTGTTAACCTCAAATGCAAAACTACAATAAGCTGTATCCTATTAGTTTTAACACAACTTTACAAGGGTTTTTTTTAGTGCGGTCAAATGTATTTCCATTCATTATAGCCTACCTTTATTCATTCCTGTTGTTGGAAGAAATATCCGTCTGGTTCAGTTCCAAGCTGGGAGAAGGGAACTGGAGACAAAATGGAGGCTGGAGGCTGATTGGAAAGAGGGTTTAATGGTGAAGTAGAACCACCAAGCACATGGTTCTGGGCAGACCACATGGAGTTGAGAGAGGGTGGCTTTTCTACCTTCTCTTGGCTTTGCACTTGAACTTCCTGTTCCTGGGCAAGAACATTTATTCTATTGGCTGTTGTCAGACTCCCAGGGGGCCATGTCGGGTCATGTTTGTCTGAGCCCCTAGGTTTGGTTGAAGCTTGGAGGTGATGATGTAATGAGGAAGCTTGTGTTCTGAAAGGGTATTGGGAAATTCCTATTGGGTCTTAATAGCTTTCTCTTGGTTTGGATCTTGTGCGAGGGCTAATCCCATCACCCTGAGGCTGGAGGTTTTTTGTCTTGTAAGGCTGGCCCAGTATTTCTTAATGGGTACCAATTATCTGATGGGTCAGGGAGCTGGGGCTCTGAGTTTCTGTCTCCCTTAAGATTTCCATTTCTCTTTTAGGGGAAAAATAATATTCTGCCTTTTTAAACATTTCTCAAAATCTCATTCTTCTAGGAGGGGTGACTTCCCTCACTGCTTTGTTTTCTGTTTCAATATTTATTAGTTGCCATTTTAATATACACACACACCTTGTATAGTACTTTGTGTGTGTGTGTGTGTGTGTGTGTGTGTGTATCAGTGGTGGGTTTCAAAAAATTTTCGGACCTACTCTGTGGGTGTGGCCACCTTTGTGGGAGTGGCTTGCTGGCCATGTGATCTGGTGGGAGTGGCTTGCCGGCCATGTGTTTTCTTCTTTCTTTCTCTCTCTCTCTCTCCCTCCCTCCTCTCTCTCCTTCCTTTTGTCTCTGTCCTTTTTCCCTTTTTTATTTCATCTCTCCCTCACTTTTTCTTTCTTTTTTCTTTTTTTCTTTATTTCTTTCTTCCTTCTTTCTCTTTGTCTCTCTGTGTGAGTCTGTCTGTCTGTCTGTCTGTGTGTTTTGTGTGTGTGTGTGTCAGTGGTGGGTTTCCAAAAATTTGGAACCTCTTCTGTAGGTGTGGCCTGCTTCTGGTGGAACCTCTTCTAACCGGTTCGGTAGATTTGACGAACCGGTTCTACCGAACTGGTGCGAACTGGTAGGAAACCACCTCTGGTATGTATCGATGTATATATACACATGTACAGCGCACACTGCTGGCTCATATTTTAGTGGACAATCACTTAAATGAGCCAGCAGTGTGCGGCAGCAGTCAAAAAAGCCAACTCAATGCTAAGTTGCATTAACATGGGAGAGAATAAAGTTCACACAAAGTATTAATATTGCTTTATAAAGCCTTAGTAAGACCACACTTAGAGGACTCCATCCAGCTTATTCACCATATTATAAAGAATCTTGAAACTCTGGAAAGAGCACAGAAAAGAGTAATAATGATTATTAGGGTGTGCAAGTTAAAACATATAAAGAATGGTTACAGGAACTGGGTGTGTCTAGCCTAATGAAAAGAAGGACTAGTGGGTGACGTGATAGCAGTGTTCTGATATTTGAGGGGCTCCTACATGGATGAGGGGATCAAACTATTTTCCAAAGACCAAAGGGCAAGACAAGAAACAATGGATGGAAACTAACCCAGGAGAGAAGCAATCTAGAACTAAGGAGAAATTTACTAACGAGGAGAGCAATCAACCAGTGGGACAGCTTGCCTCTGTAAATTGTGGGTGTTCCATCAATGGAAGATTTTAAGAGAGCTGGACACCCATTGTCCATATGGTATATATGGTATCTCTTGTTTCAGCAGGGGGTTGGATTAGAGGATCTCCAAGGTTCCTTTCCAACTCTGTTATTCTTTTATTCTGAAAGTTTGCATATTCCTGGGAAAGAGCATTTGATTAGGATGTGGGAGGGTTGAATCTATTCCACAGCAATTTGACCCTGAACATTAAGTCATATTTCTGCTGTTGTAGCTACAGGCCTTGTGAACAACCATGGAGGAAGTGTGGAGATATTGAATAGCACATTTCTTCCCCACCTTCCATAAATATTTTGCACCTGCCATGCCACCTAATTCACTCAATTAATCAGCAAGGCAATATTTTGACTCAATGGCTGATTTTTCCCACAAATCTGAAGGCTGAACAAGGTCAGAATTATATGAACAATTCATTATAAAAGGGATTTAGAAAAGATGAATATAGAAGCTGAAAGGTTTTCTATTTTTCCAGTATTGCGCCACCAACAGTCTTGCTGCCGTTATTAAGTACAAAATCAAGTTAGTCTCTATAACAGTACAATTGTTAGTTATACCTAACAGGAATAACTGAGGGGTAAACTTTATCCTCTTTTTGCCCATTTTTCAATTGAATGAGGGGGTAGGGCTTCAGGGGGCCAAAATGGCTGTATTCGGTATATAAGACACAACATTTTGATACTCTTTCGTGGGGGGGGAGGTGCATCTTATACTCTGAAATATATGGTAGTTGCCCATCCCTGATTTATAACCAAGAGCCATTCTAATAAAGGAGAATATTTGTAGCTCAGGGTGATCTCTGAGCTTGCCTTTTTTTCCCCTTGCAGATGTTTCATTACCCTAACTAGGTAACATCATCAGTGCCAGTCAACAAAAACAAGCAAGCTCAGAGACCACCAAGCCCCCTCTCAAGTGTTAGTCTATTGGTATGCTCTGTGCCCAATTCTTCAAACACGATACCTCATCAAAGAAAAGTGTACCAAAATAGAAACTCTATTTGACTCTGTGTTGGGACATGTTATGCAGATAGTCTTGTACTTACGACAGTCCATTTAGTGACCACAATGATACTGTCAAAAATGACTTATGATGAAAATTTAGAGCAGGTACATGTTTAAGAACGTTATCATGAAGACTGTTATGAAAAGGGCTACAGTGTTTGGGACGACAATTTCCTTTTATTGAGAAGACTAAATCATCCTAATCATTTTATTTGGGGCTATTTGCCTTGGACTGCAAGGCCATCCAACCGGTTAGTCCTAGAGGAGATCAACCCTGACTGCTCTTTAGAAGGCCATATCCTGAGGATGAAACTCAAATACTTTGGCCACCTAATGAGAAGGAAGGACTCACTGCAGAAGAGCCTCATGCTGGGAACGATGGAAGGCAAAAGAAGAAAGGGACGACAGAGAAGGAGGTGGCTGGATGGAGTCACTGAAGCAGTAGATGTGAGTTTAAAAGGACTCCAAAGGATGGTAGAGGACCAGGAAGGCCTGATGGAACATTGTCCATAGGGTCTCAATGGGTCGGACATGACTTCGCAACTAACAACAACATTTTGCAATGATCGCTGTGCTTAGAGAGGAAAAGCAGGAATTTGTAGTGAACAATCTATGGTTTTATTCTGCAGCAGCTTTAAATTCCTAAAAAAATTAGGTTTGCTATAAACCACTATTCCATCAGGTCAATTCCCCTGCCTGTACAAAGAAACAAGAACAACCTTCTGGATCTAGCAGAAAAGTTTGGCCTCTTAAAAACCCTATATATTATAAAGATGAATTTACATGTGCAATCATACATTATATTACAGGATAACACACTGCCATCTAGTGGTTAATTTGCCAATGGTCCCAATTGCCTGCACTGAAATATCCAGAATAATAATAATAAAAATTGATGGCCTACCAATATTAATGTTGTTCTTAGTTAGAGTGCCTGTGCTATTTATTCATGGTGTGTGAAGGCAATAGTTGATAAATGGATGCCTCCCTTCCTGCACAAAGAGAAAAGTAGGAAGAATGAAGCAAAGCCATCGACAGATTCATTGGTGAAGGGTACTTGGGACACGGTGGCTCAGTGGATAAGAAGCTGAGCCTGTCGATCAGAAGGTTGGCAGTTCGGCCGTATCCAATTTCTACAATGGATAACATAACAAAAACTTCTGGAGATATTAGAAGACTTTTGCAAACACGAATATCGTTGTACTGTTCTACTGTTGTGTGCAAACAACGTGTTGTTAGTCAAGTACTCGGAGCTTTGCAATTAGTTTTAATTTAAACGAAGCAGGGAATTGCATGAAGCTGACAATTCAAAGACTAAGGCAGTTTTGTTTGTTGAAGAAAATAGAGTGAAAAGCTACACATATGTGATACATAAATGGCAAAAAAAAATGTAAGAAGATGAAGTTATGTTCTTAACAAATAATAGTAGATGGAGAAATTTAATGATATGTAAATCCTGGGAGAAAGTTGGTGAGTCTGTTTCAAGGAATGGCTATTGGTCAAAAAATAAAAGTCACTGCGATTAAGAGTGTGCCTCTGCTTGCTTTGATTTAAGGGTCCTATCTGGATGTATATCAAGGGAAACCTAAAAGTATTAAGAATAAGGAACTTCAGAAGAAAGTATAGAAATAAGATTGAGTCGAGAATGAAATAGCTTGTAGGTTAAATAGAAAAGTGAATGGCCTGCATGGAACAATAATATTGAAAGGGTTTGATCATTTGAAGGATTAATTCACAAAATAATATATGAAGCAGTGCTAGAACTTCACATGCTTTTAATAGAGAGATTCGATATCATGTGAAGTTCTTGTACTGGAAGGCCACTCTTGAAATACTGCATCCAATTCTGTTCACCATAATATAAAAAAGATGTTGAGGCTCTTGAAGCAGCGCAGAGAAGAAGGAGAAGGAGAAGGAGAAGAAGAGGAGGGAGGAGAAGAGAAGAAGAAGAGAAGAAAGAGAAGAAGAAGAAGAAGTAGTAGTAGTATAGTAGTAGTAGTAGTAGTAGTAGTAGTAGTAGTAGAAGTAGTTTTGGGGCCCCATAACTCCTTGGTGGTCTTCCAGTCCAACCCCACACTCAAACAAGAGACCCTATACCCATAATGGTGGACCTATGGCAGGCGTGCCAGTGGTGGCACGCAGCTTCCTCTCTGATGGCACGCGAGCCACCGCCCAGTTCACTGTGCCGCACATGCGCACTTGCCTCCCACTGCCCAACTGGACTTCGGTCTCTGCCATGTATGTGCAGAGGGGTAGGTTGCTTGGAGGGGGGTGCTGCGTGCACATGTGTGGGAATGGGGCTCACAGTGGGGGGTCACGTGCGCATACGCAGTGGGAAGGGCATGTGTGGGGGGCACATTGCATTTTTGGGCACGCTTTGGGTACTTGGTCCAGAAAAGATTAACCATCACTTCCCTATACCATTTCAGACAAGTGACTATCCAGTCTCTTCTTTAAAAGGCTCCAGTGATGAAGCACCTACAACCTCTGAAGCAGTGGTGGGATTCAGCCGGTCCGCACCTATTCGGGAGAACCGGTTGTTAACTTTCTAAGCAGTTCGGAGAACCGGTTGTTGGAAGAAATCTCATTTTGTTTTTTTTCCCACTTTACAGGGCTAATCCTGTAAGGAAGGCAGGAAGGAAACATTCTGGTGTTGTTTCTAGCCTCATCTTTATTGCCCTGCTTACAGAAACTGCCTTATTACATTGTAACAGTTGATGCGAAGCGCCCATTGACATGAGTGAGTTGAGTTGGCCACACCCACCCAGTCACATGACCACTGAGCCATGCCTACCCAGCTGGTCATTAGGGCAGAGAACCGGTTGTTAAATTATTTGAATCCCACCATTGCTCTGAAGGCAAACTGTTTCTTGTCCTGCCTCTGGTAGCAAGATGTGGTCTTACTAAAGTTTTTATAAAGCGGTACTAAGACTTAATGTGATTTTGATTCTATGTCTCTGTTTATACAACCCAAGATTGTATTCGCTTTTTGGCTGCTGACACACACTGCTGGCTCATATTAAGTGATCGTCCAGTAGGACTGCAAGATCCCTCTCACAGTTATTATTTCTGAGCCAGGTTTCACCTAATCTGTACTTGTTCCTTTGGTTTACCTGACTAAGTATAGGCAAACCTTGCTTTTATCCACATTAAATTTCATTTTGTTGGATGGAGCCCATTGTTCAAGTCTGTCAATATTCTTTTGAATCCTGAGCTTGTAATATCATTTAATGAGGTTAGATCTGACTGTCTGTCAAGTTTCCTAAAGGTGCCCTAATTGATTCATGAGCCTCGAGCCAAGTTTCAAAAGAAAACCAGTCATTTATTAGGAACACCATTTCAGCAATACCCTATTGCAGTCAGATATAACCTCATTTAAATTATGGCTGAACTTTGCCCCTTTTTCTGCCTCCCCTCAGTCTGTGTCATAAATCACATCCACCAATGAGGTGCACCCCACAAGCCTGCTGTAGTAATTTGAGATCTGACTCTAGCTGAAGGTATGCGTGGAATGGGCTCCCCTCCTTTCCTCAACATGGCAACTTGATAACAGACATGCCGACGCTTTTTGAGTTGACAATCATTGTGACTAGCTGTTCCTGACATTGTCTCTCATCCTTCTAGATGCTGAGTAATTCAGAAAAGATAGCAGAGCAGATCAGCAAAGACCTTGGCTGCTCTGCTCCCCCTCCTAGCCGTGTGGACTCAATTTCTGGCAATTGTAACCCTACATCCTGACGTCACAACGTACCTTGTTCAAGAGCACCACACTCTAAGGGTAACCTTGCAGAACTTCTGATGTGCCCCACTTAGAAGAAGAAAGTGATGTGAAATCAGGTTGAAGTGTATAGTCTGATTTCTAGGCTATTGTGGTATTGCTTTGTGCTACAATCTTGAAAGTCAATTTTCTTTAGGTGTCTTCTAAAGCCTTTCTGTTATTGATAATTACCCTGTTTTCCCCAAAATAAGACCTCCCGGGATAATAAGCCCAATCGGGCTTTTGAGCATGCACTAAAATAAGCCCTCCTTTGAAAATAAATCCTCCCTGAAAATATTGCAACACAGCAGCAACCATGAGGTGACCACGCTCGCCGTATCCTGAACCTCAAAATAATAAGACCTCCCCCAAAAATAAGGTGAACCGCTTATTTCTGGGTCAAAAGAAAATAAGACCCTGTCTTATTTTGGGAAAATGTGGTAAAATTTATTAAAATATGAATGAATTGATTTGATCCTTGATCAATACATTGTTTACAGAAATTGTTCTATTATTTCAATGCCAACTGGAAAAATTCAGTTGTGCCAAGTTTAAAGGGATGACAGCTTTCATCAAATTGCTTTGTTTGTTTGTTTATTTAAATGAGGGACAAATGTTTATCCTCTGTAGCATCTATTTGGTTAATTTATTCAATTGTTTGGAACTCAAATCGGGTTAAAGGCTGATTCCATTAGAATATATAGTTCATCTAAATTAGTTTGATTATTTTTTAAAAGACAGAGAGGTACAGTGACAGCAATAATTTGACTCTGATGCATTGTTGTATATTTCTTCACTAGGTAAAGAGATTTTCGGAGGCCTTCTTTTACGCAGAGCATCAAAAAGCAGCTGCAACAACTTTCCAGGAAAGCCTGTATGTCATTTTCAGTGTCTTCTTTCATCTCACTCCTCCTCCTCCTCCTCCTCCTCCTCCTCCTCCCCCACCTCCTCCTCTTCCTCCTCCTCCTCCTCTTCCTCCTCCTCTCCTCCTCCTCTTCTCCTTCTTCTCCTTCTTCCCTTCTTCTTTTTCTTCTTCTTCTTCTTCTTCTCCTCTTCCTCCTCCTCCTCCTCCTTCTCTGTCTCTGTCTCCTTCCCCATCCTCCTTTCTTCTTCTTCTTCTTCTTTTTCTTTCTTCTTCTTCTTCTTCTTCTTCTTCTTCTTCTTCTTTTTTCTTTCTTTCTTCTTCTTCTTCTTCTCTTCTCTTCTTCTCTCTCTTCTTCTCTCTCCTGCTCCTCCGCCTCCATATCAAATATGAATGTTCTTTGTTTTTTCTAAGGGAGAATTGCTGCAAGAGGTTTTCAGGAACAGAGAAGGGGTCTTTTGTGCACTCTGAACTTGGATGTCATCCTGCAGATGTTCATTAATCATAATAATGATGTTGATGTCACCTAGTTTGGATAATGAAATGTCTGCATGAAAACCACCAAGCTCAGAGAGCACCACAGACTTCTCATTTCAACCCTGAGCTACAAATATTGTCCTTTATTGAAACAGAGAATGCTCTGGTGACTTAATTTTGGTTTCACATTTAGAGGAGAATAACTAGATCAGAGTAAGCTTCCACTGAACATGTGAAGTTCTCCTCTTTACATCTGTTCTGACCTAGGCTTTCCCAAAAAGCACAAAGCAGAGTCTTGGTTCTGACAAAACCCCTTTTATTAAATGAATGTGAATTCCTCTCATTCACATTTGGCAAAGGCCTGGCAAACAGTCTTTCAAAGGATAATTATGACTACAGACCTTATCTGTCTTGGAAAGCTGCCATGGAAATATTTTCCAAATGAGGCGCTGTGCAAGGAAAGATTGGGCACAGAGTCTCTGAGATTCATGGACAGATCTTCACACTCCTGAAACAAAACTAACGGCCAAATGAATTGTTTCCTGCAAAAGCCCCCTCCCCTTTTGCTCCTCTCTTATTTCCTGTGGGAGGGGCCAATCACCTTCCACCTGTGACTTTACTCCCGAGTCGACCCTGATTTCTGAGTTGTTCTTTTCTTCTGGCAACTCTGCATATGCACACTGGGAACAGGCTCCAGCTGTTCCTCTGCCTCACTGCTGTCTAGTTCCATAGGGATCTGATCACTGCCAGGCGCCTGGCCCCATCTCTCCCTCTGATATAGAACCCTCATCAGAGCCTTCCCCAGGCTCCGACTGGCCCATATTCCTCCCCAACCTCCTCACTGTCCGAATCTGCTGCCAGATCCACAGGCCACCAGCGGGCCACAACACCATCTTCCCTTCATGGTTGAGGGCAAACAAGGGAATGATAAGTGATGAATGATGCCTTGAAGATCTGTTAGGCAGATGGATCAAAGTGAGAGATGCTAAAGAGACTTGTACTTCTTCTTTCTGAGCCTTTCTCTTGTGATAGTCAACACCAAGTTCCACGTTCTATAATATAAGATTCATTGTTTGTTTAATGGGAGATGGGAGACATTTTTTGGGGAAATTCACAATGGGAATTTATCGGTCTGGTTTAATAAGAGTAAACTGAAGAGGGGACAAAGAGAGGCTCAACAGAAGCTTCAAATGTCCTCTAATTTGGGATAGAAATTATTTCAACATTTCTCTAGAAACCCTACCATAGTCGTAATATTTAAAGAATAAAAACAAGCGAAACATCATTTTAATCCACATTTTTGTCCCCCCCCTCCAAAATATTAAGCATAGCACTGAGCCAGCCCAAATGTTAGTTATCTCTGCTTTAAATTAAGCTATTGGTATCAGTGTGAAGAATCAGGACCCCACAATAAGTTCCAGTTGAGCTGACTCATTGCTCATGCTTATACACAAGAATCTGGCCAACTAAAAACCAGCACTAATTTGGCGCTAGATAAGGGTCAATGGAATTCAAGAGGGGTTGGATTGAGACATTGTGGGAACACAATGATGCTAGTCTTTGTCTATGGAGATTCTCAGCCGTCCAATATGGTTTTCCCAAAATGCTTTTTCAGAGGCAACTGGACTTTCCAGTTTTTCTTTGAAGACATTTTACTTGTCATCCAAGAAGCTTCTTCAGCTCTGATTCGATGGTGGGGAATGGAAGGATTTATTCTCCTTGTAGATAGCTGGTCATTTGCATTCTTTTAGAGAGTCATTGTGGCCACTTGGATGTTTATCTATGTCCTCAGGATCAGCTGAGTAATGCAAATGTTGTGGAGCCTTCTTGGAACTGTTGAAAGCTGTGTTGTAGACTAGAGATAGATGATGTCATATCCTTCCCCCCCTGTTGAGAGATATGGTATGTGCAGTACAATGCAGTGAGCCACCTGTACATTGGCGAAACCAAACAATAGATCTGTGCATTGGGGAAACAAAACAACCACTTCATAAATCCATGGCATAACACAGGAGGACAAACCTATCAGGACAAGATTCAGCTGTCCATCCACATTTAAAACACAAAGGACGCTTTTGAAAGCAGCGAAGTCCACATTTTGGACAGGGAGGACCGCTGGTTTGAAACAGCCCTCTCTCAACAGAAAGAAAGGGATACGACATCATCTATCTCCAGTCTATAACACAGTCCTAAATCATGTGTATTCCATGGAGAAGGTAGAGTTTCCAGTGAAAGTGTGACGTTCTCCTTTCCCCGCCCCCCATCTGATTATTTCATTCTTGTTACTCTCTACTCATTTTCTAACTTCCAATAGAACTGTTACCTTCAAAAACAATGCACTGTAGGATTATTGAAAACCAATTGGAAATTAACAGTGAAAAGGGAAATATCCCTCCCTCAGATCAGAAGAAAAAACGGTTCCGCCACAAATGCGCGAACGACAAAAGCGCGCCTGACTAACCGCAGTGACAAAACCGCGCCGACAAAACCGTGCACCGAAGGAGCGAAGAATGAGCCCTGAAGTGCGCCGGCAACAGCGCGCCGACAGAAGCGCGCTGTAACCTAACCCTAACCCTAACCCTAACCCTAACCCTAACCCTAACCCTAACCCTAACCCTAACACTAAACCTAAACCTAACCCTAACCCTAAACCTAACCCTAACCCTAACCCAAAACCTAACCCTAAACCTTACCTTAACTTAAATCGCGCTTCTGTCGGCGCGCTGTTGTGTCGGCGCGCTGTTGTCGACGCGCTTTAGACATCGCGGTTTTAGCGCCGCGGTTTTGTCGGCGCGCTTATGACGTTCGCGCTTTTGTCGGGTCACAGAAAAACGAATGATGATGAAAAGCTGCATTCTGATTTTCTCCTTCCCAACAGCATCCAGCATCACAGCCAGATCTCAACCGAAGTCCGATATTCTGAGTATTTGACCCGCATGCCACCTCTCCCTGTGGAATGCCTGGACATTGACGGAGACTGGAACACGCTACCAATTATCTTTGAGGACCGATATGTTGACTTCCCTTATCAAGGTGGGCAGGGGTAGGAATGCTTTTTCATTTCCGGGAGCTTTCAGTTTTAGTGCAGAAGGAACCATTCTGACCATCAGAATTGTGAAGTGCCGCAGTTACTTAAAAAACTGCTACTTTTGAGACTGAATTGTCAGGCCACACGTGCAAGAAAGTTTGTGATGGAGAGAGTCAACCTGGCAGTTAGAAGACATGGCAAAAATTCTTTCATTTCGCAACAGAGGCAGATTTAACCAGTGCTGGTTAATTAACTGTTCTTTTTTTTTTTTTTTAAATTTTTATTTTTTATTTTTTATTACATAGACAACATGGGAAGGGAGAGGATGGAGAAAAAAATGGGGGTGGGGAGGGAAAACCCATCTCACATACAATATGCCGTTTAATCACAGGTGCATTCCTACTAAGTTTATACATCCCGTATCTCTCTATTGTATATTTAATAAGCCCACAATATAGGTTTAAAAAACAAAAAACAACAAAGTAAAACAGGGGAGAGGAAGAGAAAAAAGGGTGGGGGAAGAGGGGGAGGCCAAAAAGGACAAAAAAAAAAAAGTTCAAGAAGAGAAGGGGAAAAGAAAAAAAAAGGGTGGGGGGAGGGGGAAGGCCAAAAAGGACAAAAAAGGTCCAAAGGAAGGGGGAAAAAAAACAAAACAAAAACAAAAAAGAAAAAAAACCATCATCACATACAGCATGTCGTTTGATTACGGTTGTTTTAACCTCTACATCTTCAAATAATGTTTACCATCTCAGATATTTCCTCTAATGTAACTAAAGGTCTCATTTTCCTTCTACAATATATATTCAGTTAACATTAGCATTGTTTCCCCCAGAGAATATACTTCTATTCATTGTTATCTTGCATTTCATACCTTCAAACAGAGATCTTATTCCTTCATTGTTCAACAAGGCATCGCTGCCTATATATACCAGTTTTCATTTGTTCCCCTACTAGAATTGCCTTATCAGCAGCGAAATATCATTATAATAAATTCTTAACCTTACATTATATCACCAGACCTTATATTAGTACTTCCTTATATCATTGTTGAATTATTTCACACAGCATAATTAATCATCATTTACTTTTCCAATTAAGGCATAAGTATATCATTTTTCATTTCCAAAATTTTGTTCTTTTCCCTTAGCCATTGATAAAACAAGTCCCATATCTTATAAAATTGTTCATCCTCTTGCTCTCTAATTTCAAATGTCAATTTACTCATTTCGGCACAGTCCATTATTTTTCGAATGATTTCTTCCTCTTTTGGTATTGTTTCATTTTTCCAGTTTTTTGCAAATACAATTCTGGCTGCTGTTACAACATTTACAATCAAATATTTTAAGTCTTTGTTGTAGGTTTCTGGTAAAATTCCCAATAAAAAGACCTCTGGTTTAAGTCTATTTGTTTATGTATCATTTCTCCAACCACATGTGGATTTTAGTCCAGTATCTTTTGGCTTCAGTGCAAGTCCACCACATGTGGTAGTATGAGCCAGGTATCTGGTGACATTTCCAACACTTTTCTGATTTATTCTTAAACATTCTTGCGATTCTGGTCGGGGTAGATGCCACCTATAAACTCTTATACAAGTTTTCTCTATATGCAGTAGACATTGTCATTTGTAATTTTGAGACCACAATTTCTGCCAATTCTCTAAATCAATCCCATACTTAAATTTTTCCCCCAAGCAATCATAGTTTCTTTAACTTGTTCTTCATGCAATTAAACTCCAATAAATATCCATATAGTTTTTTAATTACTTTTTCATCGGTACCTGTTAGAATTTTATCTAGCTCAGTCATTTTATTATATAGACCTTTAGTTTTTCTATCTTCATTCTATCTAGATTGTATCTGTACATATGAATACCAGTTCATTTCCATCCCTTCTTGCTTCACTCTTGACTAGATTTGAGCTCACCCTCTGCATTCAATAATTCTATATATCTAACTGTTTTTCCTTTTTATGTATTATCGGATACGAGAATGCTTCAATTGTTGATGTCCAGACTGGAATTTTTAGATAATGTAATTTTTTAGTCTTTTCCCAATTTAACAACAACGCCTCCCTTATATAATGTCTTCTAAAGTAACCATGTGGTTTAGTTCCCTTATACCATAAGAAAGCATGCCATCCCAACAGCAAATCGTGACCTTCTACATTCAATAATCTAGAGTTTTTTAATGATATCCACTCCTTAATCCACATCAGGTTTGCTGCCTGATAGTATAGCTCCCAATCGGGTAAACCAAAACCTCCTCTTGATCTAGCATCTTGTAGTAATTTAAGCTTTATTCTAGCTTTTTTCCCTTGCCAATAAATTTCAAAACTATTTTATTTAAGTCTAGAAAAAATCCTTACCCAGTCTAATTGGGATTGTCTGGAACAGATATAAATTCTAGGTAGAATGTTCATTTTAATTGTAGAAATTCTTCCCATCATTGATAAATGCAAGTTTCCCCATTTCTCCAAATCGATTGCTATTTGTCGTTTTAATCTGGTATAATTATCCTCTTTAAGAGTGCTACATCTAGGTGATAAATGTATCCCCAAATATTTAATTTTACTTGTGTTTTGAATCTGCAACATTTCTGACAACTGATCCTTTTGTGTAGCTGGGATATTCTTTGTCATGATCTTGTTTTATCTTTGTTTATTTTCAAGCCTGCTACTTCTCCATATTCCTCTATTCTTTCTAACATTTGGGTGCAGTTTCTAATGGGTCTTCAAGAATGAAAACTAAGTCGTCGCGAACGCTTGCAGTTTATACTCTTCTCTCTTAATTTTCATTCCTCTTATTTCTTCTTCTTCTCTGATCTTTCTATTTAAGACCTCTAGTGTTAGGACAAAGAGTACGGAGATAGTGGGCAGCCTTGTCTTGTACCTCTCTTTATTTCAATCGGTTCTGTTAGTTCTCCATTTACCATTATCTTTGCTGCTTTCTGGTATATCGTTCGTATACTTTGAGTGAATTTCTTGCCAAAGTTCATCTGCTCCAGTTGCAAAAACATAAACTGCCAATTCACATTATCAAAGGCCTTCTGCGCATCGAGGAACATCAGTGCCAATTGTTTTTCTGGGTGGGCCTCATAGTATTCCAAGGTATTCAAAATTATTCTCATATTGTCTTTGATTTGTCTTTTAGGTAAAAAGCCATTTTGATCTGAATGGATGAAGCCATTTAAGTATTTTTTAAGTCTCTCAGCTAGTATAGATGCAATAGCTTGTAGTCTGAGTTTAATAAAGAGATTGGTCTATAATTCTTGATTTGTGTTAAATCAGTCTCTTCCTTGGGTAGTAATGTGATATACGCTTCTGACCATGACTTCGGTATTTGGTTCTCAGTCATCACTTCATTCATGACTTGTAGGAGTGGGAGGGTCAATATTTCTTCAAATGTTCTGTAGAATTCCACGGGTAGACCATCTGGTCCTGGGGCTCTCCCATTATTTTGTTTTTTAAGTGCCTCTGTTAGCTCCATCATTGTTATTTTACTTTCTAACATTGTTCTAGTTTCATCTGGTACCTGGGGGAGATTAACTGTTCTGACTCCCCCCGTTCCACACCAAAGCACTCCAAGCCAAAGATATTTTACGGAATTTATTAATAGACAGACAGGTCCTTGGCAGCAAGCCGGCACAGACAAGCCATGGCAGCAATCCAGCACAGATAAGCCTTGGCAGCAATCCACCTGCCAAGCTCACAATACTGTTCTCCAACATTAGTTAATGCGTTGACTTCTGCAAAAGGGGCGTGTGCACAAGCATTCCTTTTATAGTATGGAGAGGAGCCTATTAACCACCAACTGAGTGCAATTACCTCCTGTAACTGCGTAATTGTTCCTTACGCCTATTAGCTCTCCGGTGCCGAGCATCTAGGAACACTCCCTTGGTTCCTCCACACTGCTGACATCCGGATCACACTCTTTATCTCCTCCTCACTGGTCCAAGGCTCAGGCACCTCCTGGTGGCCAACCAGCCTCTCTGCGCCCTGCTCGGAGTTGGAACCCTGTCCAGGGTCCTCCACATCCTCCAAAGCTGACTAATAGGGCTGTCGAAGTCTGGTGGCAACTCCAATGGCTCCTGCTGGGCCACAACAATTAACCATTGTAGACCAGGCCAAGTCCAAAAAATTCTAGGGAATTTCTAAAAGCCTGGCACTTTGACAAATCAGCCATTGATAGACACATAGACATTAACAACATCTATATGCCAGTGGTGGGATTCAAATAATTTAACAACCAGTTCTGTGCCCTAATGATCGGCTGCATGGCATGGCCATGGTGGGTGTGACTAGAGGGTATGACAGGCAGCACTTGGCCTCCTGCACCCCCCTGGGAGCAAACACAGGCTGCAGGGGTACCCCCACGTGCTCCATTTTGGGCCTAGCAGGTGTCCCTGCACTTACCTGGGAGCCAAAATGGGGTGTGTGGGGACTCCTGGCAGGGGCAGGGCAGGAAGGGGTGAGGCCAGCCAGAAATTTACCAACCGGTTCACCAAACCGGCTCAAACCGGCTGAATCCCACCACTGCTATAGACTATGCAAAAGAGACAGTCAGCTAGCCCAAAAGAGTACAAAAAGACTTCAGCACCTCTCCATCAGCCATCAGCACTCAGATCAGCCTAGATTAACTCCAAGGTTAACTTCAGACCAACAATCAAGTATACAATATCCCAATCAAGAAACTGTCAAAGAAGCCAACAGCAAACAGCCCAACCAAATAATCTCAAAGACCGTTTCCACCCACACAGACAGGGAAGCCACAGCAAACGTCACTTCCTTCTATCACTGATGATGTTACCTAGTTTGGCTAATGTTTGCAAGGGGAAAAAAGCAAGCTCAGAGAGCACCAGGCTTGTTCAGAGCTGACATACACTGAAGTCTGGTTTCAAAGTAATCTCATTTGGGTTTGGGATTAGGATTTTCTCACGTTGTCATCAGTGGTGGGATTCAATTTTTTTTTACTCTCAGCTCTGTGGACGTGGCTTGGTGGGCGTGGTGTGGCTTGATGGGCATGGTTTGGTGGGCATGGCAGGGGAAGGTTCCTGCAAAATCCCCATTCCCTCCCAATCAGCTGGGACTCAGGAGGCAGAGAATAGATGCGGGCGGGGCCAGCCAGAGATGGTATTTACTGGTTCTCTGAACTACTCAAAATTTCCACTACCGGTTCTCCGGAATTGGCCAGAACCTGCTGAATACCACCTTTGGTTGTCATATTCTTGGTGCCTAATGGTCCCATTTTTCTTTCCTTTTCAGTTCAGGGCTTAGACATTTTGGCAAACTACATGATTTCTGCAGTGGACAATTCTCAAGTGGACCTTGACCGAAGTGAAGAGCCTTCCTCGAACAACGATATTGCTTTAGCAAAGGGGTACCGGAGCAGCATCCCTTTCATTGTACATACGGACAGGATACATAGAAATTTGGTGTTCCCTTTTGGCTATTCAAAAAGTGACTCCTGTACAGACAAGACTTTCAAGGCTCAATCCATGACTCAGGTATATACAATGAATGGAAATGTCCAGTCCCACATCATTCGGAAAGAGGTGGAGAACAATGTGATATCTAGCTTGCCATCAGATCTCCTGAAAGATCCTTCAAAAAACTTTAAGGGACCAATGAGATTTACAAAAATTATAATAGGCTCACCCCGGAGGTGCCCTATTTCAATATGGAACCCGTGCGTAAGACCGTTCATCAGAATCAGTCAATGCTTGTTATGAATGCTCAGTGCGACACTGGCAATTGCGAACCTCCTAAACATGTGGACGGGATTGGTTTGAGCCAAGCAGCTCAAAGGGATAGTTGTGAATCTAATGTTGCTTCTGAGAAACCAATGTTCACCGAGACACCAGTAGATCGACGTAGTGAAACTCAGAGGACCTTTGACGTAGTTCATAATTTCAGCTCCACCCCAACAACTCCGACAACAGTTGTTGAAGAGTCCAAGTCACATCTGAAGGAGCATCACATGGAAAAGCAGGAAGAGGTCCTGACCTCAGGGGTTATTAAGAGATCTTCATCCGTAATTTCAGACTCAGGAATTGAAAGCGAGCCCAGTTCGGTGGCTTGGTCTGACGCGAAGAGCAAAGCCTTGGAGTTGACCGGGGATCGCGAGATCCTTCACCAGCTCGCCAAAAGGCACGCAACCCACCGGAATTCCCTGGAACACACAGAAAGCATACAAGTTTGCCCAACGGCATTCAAGCCTCGCTTACTTCCATTAGCTCCTTGCCTTATGAGGAAGAAGAAAGAGAAGTTGAGCCCAACAAGTTGACGAAATCAATCTCTGCTCCTCAATCAGCAGTCCCGAGGATCCTGCAGAAGCCATGGATGTATCCAAACCTGATCAAAACATCTCAGGTGGGCAGTATGTGGACATAGGAAATGCCAGAATGATCTCAGTGGGAAATATTTCTGCCTGCCAGGATGGAGGACCTCTGCTTCCCAGTGCTTTGATGGATCACCCAACATCTGATTGCAACACTGCTCACTTACAAGGAAGTGTTGATGGCTTTCCTGAGAATGAAGAAGTAGTTTGGAGGCCACAGGAGGGCGCTATCTCAAGTAGAATGCAGTTGCCAGAGAGAAGAGAGGATAACCTTTTAGAAAAAGCCAATAACCATTTGGATACAGATGCTTCTCATCTGGATGTCTACCATGAGGATGCAAACATGAATCACAACCACAATTTGTACGCTGCAGATGTTTATGCCTTCTCCAACAGTGAGAATGAGATGATGGACTTTTGCTATGCCCATCCAGATTCAAAGACTCGGCGTACAATTGAACTTCACCAAGGACCCTCTGCTACTACCTCTCTGGTCCACAGTAGAGACATCACACGTTTACAGAAAGTTGAGCTGGACCACCGACCTGAGTGTCGATCGTGCAACATTGAGCTGGAAAAAAGAGACCTCAAGATGTAGCAAATAGCACCGGGTTTCATTCCGCGGTGCCAGAAACTTTGGGACTCGAGAGTAAGGCCCTGGAGATTCAATTATCTGTTTCTTGCACGGCCACCTGTCTGCCCTTTTCTTCAGTTCTCAAGAGACACCTCCACTGACGGTCTTGTCCTCCAAGCAGGTCACTTCTCCTATCACCCCCAACCAGTAGGGTCCTTTGGGGTCATCTCTTGTGAATCTAGTAAAGTGGGGGAAGAAGACAATGAACAAATGCTCAAGTAAGGATTGACTTTCTTCAAAATGTTTTACAAAAGTATTGATATGCTGAACATGTGCACAGTACATCTTAGGGTGGTAAGACAATACTGAATGTAAACAATAGTGTCTTCCTTCCTTCCTTCCTTCCTTCTTCCTTCCTCTCCTTCCTTCCTCCTCCTTCCTTCCTTCCTTCCTTCCTTCTTCTCCCTCCCTCCCTTCTCCCTTCTTTCCTTCCTTCCTTCTTAAGTTGTGGATGATCCATCACTGGAGGCTTTCAAACAAAGCTCGACAACCATTTATCTGAAATGATATTAGGTCTCCTGCTTGAGCAAATGGTTGGACCAGAAGACCTCCAAGGTCCCTTTATTATGCTTGCTTGCTTGCTTGCTTGCTTGCTTGCTTGCTTGCTTGCTTGCTTGCTTGCTTGCTTGCTTGCTTGCTTGCTTCCTTCCTTCCTTCCTTCCTCCTTCCTTCCTTCCTTCCTTCCTTCCTCCTCCTGAAGTCTCTGGAGGCAAAAACTGGCCCCATGAGCAACCCGAAGTATGTTCCTGAACATCTGGTTTGCCCTTAGTGCCAGTTTTTCCGCGCTCCAGAGGCTTAAACTCCGGAGGGTGAAAAATGGCCTCAAAAGAAGGCCAAAGTCAGCTGGCCAATGCGTGCATGCGCACTAGCCTGCGGACAGGGCAACGCCTCATGTGCCTGACAAATGGCTCCACGTGCCCCTGTGACACGCATGCCATAGGTTCAACATCACGGATAGAGGGGTGTCCCTTTAGAACAGTGTTTCTCAACCTTGGCAATGTGAAGATGTCTGGACTTCAACTCCCAGAATTCCCCAGCCAGCATTCGCTGGCTGGGGAATTCTGGGAGTTGAAGTCCAGACATCTTCACGTTGCCAAGGTTGAGAAACACTGCTTTCGAAGCTTCTGAGCATCATCAGTGGGTGCATCACCATGCCTTTGTCCCTCTCCTTCATCTTTTGTGGGTTTTTCCAGGGTTCTCTGCAGTGTATCCTTCCTAAAATTGGGCCTGTGTGTTGTCTTCATTTGCCATAGACAAGAGCATGAAGGTTGTGTTTGTTGACATTGCTGAATTGACATTGCACCTCATGTGGGAAATTAAGGACCGTTGTTTGCACTCAGATTTGAACAACTAAAACAGCCCTGCTTCTCCGCCACTGAGATACCTGTTGTAATTAACCAATGGTCCAGTAGTTGCAGCCTCTCGAGTGCCTTGTTCAGCCTGTGATTTATTGGTGTATTCTCCAGTGTTCTATCAGGCCAAGAAAACATTTAAAAAGGAGCTGAAGATTGAAGGATTCTGTACAGTGACTTATCCATACTAGCTTCTGATGTCCCGTATTTTCCACCAGAGGAAGAGGAAGAAATTTGAAGATGGGATTCACCTAGTGATCTGTGGCCATGGTCTAGATGGTAAGGCAATCCCCCCCAACATACATTAACACAAACAAACACACATGTGTGTGTTTGAGAGAGGGGGAGGGAGGGGAAGGAGGCAGGAAGAGGGAGGGAGAGAGGGAGAGGGAGCAGGGGAGAGGGAGACACCAGACAGGACAGACAGACACAGAAAGAGACAGAGACACAGAGAGAGAGAGACAGAGAGGCACAGAGAGACAGAGAGGCACAGAGAGACAGAAGAGAGAGAGAGGCAAAGGGAAGGGAGAGACAGAGGCAGGGAGGGAGAGAGAGGGAAGGAGAGATGGAGGGAGGGAGAGGGGAGAGAGGGAGGGATAGATAGGGAGGATAGAGGGAGAGAGGGGGAGAGAGAGGGCGGAGAGTGAAGGGAGGGAGGGGAGGGGGAGAGAGGGGGATAGAGGGATAGATAGGGAGGGAGAGAGGGGGAGAGAGGAGGGGATAGGGAGGGAGAGGGGGGAAATGGGGGAGGGAGAGGGATAAAGAGAGAGAGGGTGGTGGGGAGGGAGGGAGAGACCGAGGTAGAGAGGAGAGGGAGGGCAGGAGAGAGGGAAGGGGGGAGAGAGAGACAGACACAGAAAGAGAGAGAGACTAGCCCAAAGTCACCCACCTGCTGTAATATTTAAGACAGGTCTAGAATTCCCATTCCCTGGTTTCTAGCTTGCTGCCTTAACACCAAACTGCCTCTCTCATTTCCTTCATAAATATGAACTACTAGATATAAATAGAGCCACCTATCCATCCTACCTTCTAAAGGATTCCAATCTTGACTGCATAGAGGGCACAAAGGGGTATCCAAAGGGTAGATATCAAAGTCTTTACTCTTTTTGGCTTTTGCAGGTAACAGTGCAGATCTTCGGCTGGTAAAAACGTTCATTGAATTGGGCCTCCCTGGAGGGAAACTCGACTTCCTTATGTCAGAAAGGAACCAGGTATTTGATTCATCCTTCAGCGGTTCGTTTGAAAACTTGATGTTTGCGTATAGTATAGTATAGTAGAGTATAGTATAGTATAGTAGTATAGTATAGTATAGTATAGTATAGTATAGTATGTATAGTATAGTATAGTATAGTATAATCTTCATTACATTTGCATTAATGTCATTACTTGCCATTTCACAGCATTTTCTCCTTCCTAATTCTTTGATTAAGTGCTCTTTATTGCTTTTTGTTAACTCGGTGGCAGCAACAGAATTGATGTCATGAGCTGTTCTTCATAAGCAGCACTGTCTTCCTAAATATTCCA
>NW_022473822.1:0-26611 GCF_009769535.1 Thamnophis elegans | reverse complement strand
CCTTCGTCTGGCAACTCTGCGCATGTGCACACTGGGAACAGGCTCCAGCTGTTCCTCTGCCTCACTGATGTCTGACTCTGAAGGCAGCTGATAACTGGTATACGGCCCTGGCCCCCTCTCTGCCTCCAATGCAGAGCCCTCATCAGAGCCTTCCCCAGACTCCAGGATTGGCCCAGGCTCCTCCCCGACCTCCTCACTGTCCAAATCTGCTTCCGGCTACGCTGGCTGGCCACAACACAAAGTTCAACCGCCAGCTTCTTTGCATCCTGTGTGTAAAATAGAACACCTTGCTTGTTCACTGGGGTGGACTTGAATCCTGGATCCTGAAATGAACACATGCTGCCAAGGTGTTTTGCGAGCTGGCTGTTGGGAAGCCCATTGTTCTTTAGCTGTTCTCTTCGTCTGGCAACTTTGCACATTTACACACTGGGAACAGGAGCCGAGTTGGCGCAGTGGTTAGGGTGCAGTACTGCAGGCCACTTCAGCTGACTGTTATCTGCAGTTCAGCGGTTCTAATCTCACCAGGTTCAAGGTTGACTCAGCCTTCCATCCTTCCGAGGTGGGTGAAATGAGGACCCAGACTGCGGGGGCGATATGCTGACTCTGTAAACCGCTTAGAGAGGGCTGAAAGCCCTATGAAGCGGTATATAAGTCGAACTGCTATTGCTACTGCTATAACAGGCTCCAGCTGTTTGTCTGCCTCACTGATGTCTGACTCTGAAGGCAGCTGATAACTGGCATACTTGCCCTCCTGCCTCTGACACAGAGACCTCATCAGAGCCTCCCCCAGACTCCAGGACTAGCCCATGTTCCTCCCCCAACCTCCTCCCTGTCTGAATCTTCTGGCAGCTCCCCTGGCCACTGGCGGGCCACAACAGGTCTCCTTTCTCCAAAATTTTCTTTTTGGGGTGACTTTCCACACAGGTCCACATGCCATCCTCCTTCTCCACTGCCCCTCTTTTTTCCCTCTACCCGCCTAGCCAAATCACCTGAATGCCGTCTGGAAAGCCATGGCGGGCAAAAGTCCATGCAAAAAGCATGGGGCAGAAATATTTCTCCTAATCACCCCCAAAACTAAAGCGCCAGTGTGCCTGACCAAAAAAAAAGAAAAATAGAAGGCTGCATTTAAAGAACTGCAGCTGCAGAAGCTCGTATTTCACCCAGCCACCAATTTCCTTTCCCCCCCCCCACGCCCCCCCCACCCCCTGACAAACAGGCCTCAGAAAAATATGCCAGCCAGAAATTCTCCATGTTACCAAGAAACATTTCCTTTTTTCCCCGTCCTCCCCTCCATTAGTGTTATTACATTGCTCCTGGGGAGAAAAAAGAGAAGCATGACCGTGGGCTGTGTAGGTGGGTGGGTGGGTGGGGATATCGGGACCGGGGTGGGGTGGGTGAGAGGGGGGGGGCTGAAGCTGGAGAGAAAGGGCTGATTTTTCTAGCTTTCCCAGCATATTCCACCACCCCTCTTTTTTAAAAAAAAGTTCAGGAGCGGTGTTAAAAGAAGCCAGGGTGGACAGAGGGAGGAGGAAGGCCGGGAAAAATATTTTAAAAAAAGAATCCAAGCCACGTCTGAAGAGGAAAGAGGGGGAGTTTGCTTGGAACCCAATGGGCTGCGCTGATTTGAGCTGGCTACAATGAAGCTGTTGGTTCACCTGCCTTCCCTTGCAGGCTGCCCCAAAGGTGCTTTTTCAGGAAGCAATTGGAGTTTCTTGCTTTTTTTAAATCATAGAATTTTTTTTTCTATTTTCATAGCATATAATCACATGTATACTATTATATAGTCAATATCATATTGTATAATTAAGTAATTACATCGATCCATCAACTACCAAAAGAAAGAAAGAAAGAAAGAAAAACCAGTTATTGGCTCTTCTGCTCTCCATACACCATATTTATAGCTTATCCGACACTTTCTTCCCCCTGTCTCCTCCCCCTTTCTACATCCTGTCTTCCCTCCATCATTTTCTGCTCTACTTCCCCTTCCTTTCTCCTTCTCCTCTCTCCCCTTACCACTCCTCCTTATACACCTCATCTTCCCCCCTCACCCTCTCTCCTGTCCCTCTCTTCCTATCTTTCTTCTCTCCTCTGCTTCCAAATCTTCTACATCCTGTCTTCCCTCCATCATTTTCTGCTCTACTTCCCCTTCCTTTCTCCTTCTCCTCTCTCCCCTTACCACTCCTCCTCATCTTCCCCCTTCACCCTCTCTCCTGTCCCTCTCTTCCTATCTTTCTTCTCTCCTCTGCTTCCCACTCTCCTACATCCTGTCTTCCCGCCATCATTTTCTACTCTACGTCCCCTTCCTTTCTCCTTCTCCTCTCTCCCCTTACCACTCCTCCTTATACTCCTCATCTTCCCTCCTCACCCTCTCTCCTATCCCTCTCTTCCTATCTTTCTTCTCTCCTCTGCTTCCCACTCTTCTGCATCCTTTCTTCCCTCCATCATTTTCTACTCTACTTCCCCTTCCTTTCTCCTTCTCCTCTCCCCCCTTACCACTCCTCCTTATACACCTCATCTTCCCCCCTCACCCTCTCTCCTGTCCCTCTCTTCCTTTCTTCTCTCCTCTGCTTCCTACTCTTCTACATCCTGTCTTCCCTCCATCATTTTCTGCTCTACTTCCCCTTCCTTTCTCCTTCTCCTCTCTCCCCTTACCACTCCTCCTTATACACCTCATCTTCCCCCCTCACCCTCTCTCCTGTCCCTCTCTTCCTATCTTTCTTCCCTCCTCTGCTTCCCACTCTTCCTCTCATTCACTTGGTGTGTTTCAGCTTCTGAGCAGACTCCCTTTTGTGTTGACGGTATTTATAATTCCATTTCAATACACATGAAAAAGAAAAAATAGCAGCATACATGTACAATCATAATACCTTAAAATCCAACACCCCTCCTCCAACTTAGTAAACTCTGCTCCCTCCCACCCTCCCCCCAACCCCCCCAACCCCCCCTGACTTTCTTGTTTTTTTGCTTTTGAAGATGTTTCGCTTCTCATCCCAGAAGCTTCTTCACCTCCAGCTGGATGGTTGGGGAATGGAAGGACTTCTATTCCTTGCAGGTCATTTGCATCCTTTTAGAGGGTCCTTGAGGCCACCTGGAGGTTTATCTGTGTCTTCAGGGTCACCTGGGTGGTGCAAATGGTTCCTGTAGAATGCAATTTTTTTCCCTCCCGACTCCCCCGCCATTCAAAAGGTGCTCATCCCATTGCCTGCCCTACCTTGCAAACAAGTTGCAAGGACCCAATAAGGAAGGGGCAACAGGGGGCCGTGAACAATCCCTTGAGTTGATCAAGGAGAGCCGAGGTGGCGCAGTGGTTAAATGCAGCACTGCAGGCTACTTCAGCTGACTGCAGTTCTGCAGTTCGGCTGTTCAAATCTCACTGGCTCAAGGTTGACTCAGCCTTCCATCCTTCCGAGGTGGGTGAAATGAGGACCCGGATTGTTGTTGGGGGCAATATGCTGACTCTGTAAACTGCTTAGAGAGGGCTGAAAGCCCTATGAAGCGGTATATAAGTCTAACTGCTATTGCTATTGCTATCAGAAGGAAGGCAGGAGGAGTGTTAAGGAACATATAGCCCTTTTGAAGTACAGTATATATACGTAAGATCACAAAGATTCCGTTTGTGCCTCAGTCCTTCCCTTCTGCTCACCATCACTGGAAGCAAACTGTGCCTGTGAACCTCCTCAGGGGTGGCTTTGCCCTTGGGAACTGTAGGTCATGGGAATCCTGGCAAAATCCTTCTCCGTGGTCCTTCCAGAGAGACCAAAAAAGAAGACGTTTTACAGAAGTGCGGTTTTGTGATGGGCTGGTTGAGAAATTGCCTTGAATTATAGTTTGAATGACATTTCTTCTCAATCTCCTCCTCCTCTCTAGTTCCTCTTCTTCTTCCTCCTCCTCCTCCTCCTCTTCTCCTTCTCCTTCTCTTCCTCCTCCTCTTCTTCCTCCTCCTCCTCTTCTCCTCATTCTCCTTCTCCTCCTCCTCCTCTTCTTCTCCTCCTCCTCCTCTTCTCCTCATTCTCCTTCTCCTTTTCCTCTTCCTCCTCCTCCTCTTCTCCTCCTCCTCCTCCTCTTCTCCTTCTCCTCCTCCTCCTCCTCCTCCTCCTCTTCTTCTTCTCCTCCTCCTCTTCTCCTTCTGCTTCTCTTCCTCCTCCTCTTCTTCTTCCTCCTCCTCTTCTCCTCATTCTCCTTCTCCTTTTCCTCTTCCTCCTCCTCCTCTTCTTCTTCCTCCTCCTCCTCTTCTCCTCATTCTCCTTCTCCTCCTCCTCCTCCTCTTCCTCCTCCTCCTCCTCCTCCTCTCCTTCTCCTTCTCTTCCTCCTCCTCCTCTTCTTCTTCTTCCTCCTCCTCTTCTCCTCTTTCTCCTTCTCCTCCTCTTCCTCCTCCTCCTCCTATTACTACTCCTTCTCTTCCTCCTCCTCCTCTTCTTCTTCTTCCTCCTCCTCTTCTCCTCATTCTCCTTCTCCTCCTCCTCCTTTTCTTCTTCTTCTCCTCCTCCTCCTCCTCTTCTCCTTCTGCTTCTCTTTCTCCTCCTCCTCCTCTTCTTCTTTCTCCTCCTCTTCTCATTCTCATTCTCCTTTTCCTCTTCCTCCTCCTCCTCTTCTTCTTCCTCCTCCTCCTCTTCTCCTCATTCTCCTTCTCCTCCTCCTCCTCTTCTTCTTCTTCTCCTCCTCCTCCTCTTCTCCTTCTGCTTCTCTTCCTCCTCCTCTTCTCCTCATTCTCATTCTCCTTTTCCTCTTCCTCCTCCTCTTCTTCTCCTCCTCCTCCTCCTTCTGCTTCTCTTCCTCTTCCTCCTCCTCTTCTTCTTCTTCCTCCTCTTCTCCTCCTTCTCCTCCTCCTCCTCCTCCTTCATCACGAGTATTTACAAGAGCTTAATTTAAAAACAAAAAGAAGCCCACCAAACATCTTGAGATAGAGCGAGTCTCACTTAGACAATCTGGTTAATCCCTTGATTATATCAGAGAAACTTAAGACCCCCACTTGCTGATTGAATCCAGGCAGGGGTCCCTCCACGAACCTTTTGACCCATTTAAAAATTACCATTAAGCTTATGTTTCACTGCCAAACTCAGAACCTCCCCCAACAGCCCCCAGTGCCCTGGGCAGGATGGCACGGTCTTCTTCAAGGCAGAACATCTGTGTTCTCTGGCACATGTGCCATATTTAGCAACCCCTAATCATCATGTAGCTGACATTGGATTAATCTTCTGCCTTGGCTTGGGTTTCCCCTCTTTCTTTCTTTTCTCTGTCCCTCCCTCCCTCCTGCTTTTCCTCGCCTGCAAATCACTGAGGATGTGAGCCCTCTGATGTCTCTGCCGGTGACCAAGCTTGTTCCCCTAAGCCCAGGCTCCTGTCACTGTGGTTAAGGGTTCTTGTGCCAATAGTAGTTTTGAAATGCCACCGTCAATGGGAGCTTTGTGGAAGAGGCTGAGCTTAGAGTCAGCGCTGGACCAATTCTCCCCAAGGGCCACAGTGGATGTCACAGATGCTATTTCTTAAATATTGTGGTCACCCGGCTGTCCTATTTCCTGGGCTGGTCATTTCCCTGTCACTTGCTGTTTCTCATTTTCCCACAATGGATTCATTTTGGTCTGAGCTGAGGCTCAGCTTTGCAAATGTGTACTTTAAAAAAAAAAATCTCTGTAAACTTTTTTTCTACATTTGTTCTGATCGGCATTTTGGTTATATGTAGATATAGTGGATGATAGATAGATAGATTATCTGATTGATAGATCGGTTGATTGATAGATAAATAGATGGATGAATGGATAGATAGATAGATAAATGGATGGATGGATAGATAGATAGATAGATTATCATAGATAGATAGATAGATAGATAGATAGATAGATAGATAGATAGAGATAGATGATAGATATATATGATAGATAGATAGATAGATAGATAGATAGATAGATAGATAGATAGATAGATAGAGATGATAGATAGATAGATAGATAATCAGATAGATAATCAGATAAATAGAGATAGATAGATAGATAGATAGATAGATAGATAGATAGATAGATAGATAGATAGATGGATGGATGGATGGATGGGTGGGTGGGTGGGTGGGTGGGTGGATGGATAGATGGATGGATAGATAATCAGACAGACAGACAGACAGACAGATAGATAGATAATCAGATAGATAGATAATCAGATAGATAGATGATAGGAGATAGATAGATGATAGATAGATAGATAAATGGATAGATAATCAGATAGATAGATAGATAGATAGATAGATAGATAGATAGATAGATAGATAGATAGATAAATAGATGATAGAGAGAGATGATAGATAGATAGATAGATAGATAGATAGATAGATAGATGATAGAGAGAGATGATAGATAGATATATAGATATATATAGATATATAGATAGATGGATGGATGGATGGATGGATGGATAGATGGATAGATAGATAGATAGATAATCAGATAGATAGATAGATAGATAGATGATAGACAGACAGACAGACAGACAGACAGACAGACAGACAAGCTGACAAGACCAACATCTTTAACCCCTGAGCTATCATAGCCCTAGTCTCCATGTCCCTGGGAAGAACACAGGGGAGGGAATCTCCTAGTATCTCTCCCCTCTGTTCTTCCTAGGAACACAGAGAGTTATAAGTCAAGAACCTCCCACAGGACACTGCCTGCCTTCCCTGATCAAGGCTGGCTGGGGAATTCTGGGAGCTGGAGTCCAGTCATCTTAAAGTTGCTAAGGTTAGGAAACACTGGCTTTGTCAGAGCCGTGCCTTAAGTGGGGGACTCTGGCTTGATTCTGTTGCTGAGGTTAATTTCGCTGACGTTCTCCAGAACCTGCCGTATCTTGAAGTAACAGGATTGCATTGCAGTAGCCCCAGCTATTAACTTCAAATTTAAAAGGTTCGCCTCCCTCCCTCCCTCCCTCCCTCTCTTTCCCCTTCATTCTGCTTGATGACAAATCCTGAACCTGCAATCAGGATTGGAAAGGCAGTTTGTTTTTTCAGCTGACTAGCTGGAACTGTGCGAGTCTGTTGGATACGCCATCGTTTTCCAGGAAACTGTGTACATTTGAAAAAAGAAAAGAAAACTTAGATTTGACAAGCTATCTTTTTTTTAAGGTATTGCTAATTATGGGGATAGGTGGGTGGGAAAGGAATGATAACTGTATTTCTTTCATACTACAAGCCAACCAGAGTGCAGCTAGTCAAGGTGATGGTTTTCCCAGTTGCAATGGATGGCTGTGAAGGTTGGACCATAAGGAAGGCTGAGCACCAAAGAATGGAGGCCTTTGAACTCTGGTGCTGGAGAAGAAGACTCCTGCATTGAGTCCCTTGGACTGCAAGATGATCCAACTGGTTAGTCCTAGAGGAGATCAACCCTGACTGCTCTTGAGAAGGCCAGATCTTGAAGGTGAAACTCAAGTACTTTGGCCACCTAATGAGAAGGAAGGACTCCCTGGAGAAGAGCCTCATGCTGGGAAAGATTGAGGACAAAAGAAGAAGGGGACGACAGAG
Source organism: Thamnophis elegans (assembly GCF_009769535.1). NCBI lineage: Eukaryota > Metazoa > Chordata > Lepidosauria > Squamata > Natricidae > Thamnophis > Thamnophis elegans. The sequence continues at coordinate 19,110 of NW_022473822.1, read as the reverse complement.
AAGGAGGTGGCTGGATGGAGTCACCAATGCAATCCGTGAGCTTCAATGGACTCCAGAGGATAGTAGAGGACAGGAAAGTCTGGAGGAACGTTGTCCATGGGGTCACGATAGGTTGGACACAACTTCGCAACTAACAACAACAACAAGCTGGAAACCACCTAGTTAGCTCAAACTGGCTTCACTCAAAAAATTAACCCCCCCCCCAAACTTCAAAATATAATTTAATCATATTTTATCTATATCTTAAATTAGTGTCACCAAGACTTTGCTTTCCTCATCCTGAAACCCTTTTCAACGCTAAAAACCAACCAACCACTACACTCTTTCCTACAGTATATTTTCCACAGTCTGGGCTGCAAAGGACCATCGAGAAAAAGCATTTAATGATTGCATAGGATAGCAATAACTATTCAGGCTCACCTATGTAAATTCTGGGTGGGCAACTTGCCTTTCCTTCTGACCTTCAGGGTGGGAAACTAAGTCCAGGATGGCTCTCCCTAAGGTTTTGTGTTTAACTGGACACATCTGGCTTTCATATCTGGAGAAATAAATATCAGGCCTAATTAGTCCTTCGTGGCCCCTTGCTCCTCCACTGAGGCAGCTTCTAATTACAGTTTCAACCAGGCATGGTGGGAGAACAAGTTCAGCGTGCCCATCCCCTCTTTCACAGCACTGCTTTGTCCCTGGAAAATTGAAAGAGGAAGAGAGAAGGGAAGGGACCAGGGGGGAGGAAAGGAGGGGAAAGGAGGAAGAGGAGGAAGAAGAAGAGGAGGAAGAGGAAAAGGAAGCAGAAGCAGAAGCAGAAGAAAGAGGAGGAGGAGGAAGAGGAGGAGGAGGAGGAGAAAAGGAGGAGGAGGAAGAGGAGAAGAAGAAGAAGAGGTGAAGGAGGAGGAGGAGGAGGAGAAGACGAAGTGATGGAGAAGGAGAAGAGGAGGAGAAGACGAGGAGGAGGAAGATGAGGAGGAACTAGAGAGGAGGAGAAGATTGAGAAGAAATGTCATTCAAACGATAATTCAATGCAATTTCACAACCAGTCCATCACAAAACCGCACGAAGAAGAAGAAGAAGAAGAAGAAGAAGAAGAAGAAGAAGAAGAAGAAGAAGAAGAAGAAGAAGAAGAAGAAGAAGAAGAAGAAGGAAGAAGAAGAAGAAGAACCTGGGTGAGCCAGTAGCACAGGGGTGAAATCCAGCAGGTTCTGACAGATTCTGGAGAACCGGTAGTGGAAATTTTGAGTAATTCAGAGAAGTGCTAGCAGAACTTTTGAGTGGTTTGGAGAACCGGCAAATGCCACCTCCCCAGAGCGGGGAGGGAGTAGAGATTTTGCAGTATCCTTTCCCTGCCACGCCCACCAAACCACACCACGCCCACCAAGCCCCGCCCACAGAACCAGTAGTAAAAAAAAATGAATTTCACCACTGCCGTAGCAGCCCATCTCTGGTTAGCTATTGGCAAGTAGAGTCATCCTCTGTTTTCCCAAAGACACACACACACACACAAGGCTGGCTTAAATCAAAATGTGTGCTAAATGAATGGGAATCTTAGAAACAGTGTAAAAGTCGGGCCCTTCTCTCCCACCAGAGGCGGAGAGGAGAACTTAGCTGGGGAAGAAGGGAGTGCTCTGGCCACAAGGTCAGTCTCAGGAAATCCATAAAAGACCATTCGTTTTCCTCGGGCCATTCTTCTCCGCTGATAAGACTCTATTAGATGCTTAAGACAAGTTCTGTTTACACTGCTTATCTAAGTGGCCACTTAAGTACTTTGCTAGTTTTATTTATACTAAAGGGGTATTTTGCTCTAAATCTCTTTCCACTGCTGACAAGCAGCTTCAGAGATGATCTTGGCAACAGATGAGCTGCGTGATGGATGCTTTGTGCTTTGCGCCCCGTGAATATTTGAACTCTGCGTTTCAGTTTCTCTTTCATTTCTGCAGCTCTATGGAATTCATTTCGGCAAACCTAATACGTGTATTTCTCACGAATGGCACTCCCGGGTGTACTTTTTGCACAATGCGGCAAAAACTAAGGTTTCACTCACCTAAAAATTAAGGCCATTCGCTCACCTCCAGGGAGTTAACAAATAACTTCCCCTAATATAATGCAGATTGGATTGGATTGGATTTAAATCAAATCAATTCAGATCACGATTCCAAACCTGATTTAAATCACTAGTAAAAAGGCTTGATTTAAATTAATTCAAATCACGATTCCAATCCTGATTTAAATCACTAGTAAAAAGGCTTGATTAAAGTCAACTCGATTCAAATCACGATTCAAATCCTGATGTAAATCACTAGTAAAAAGACTTGATTAAAATCAACTTGATTCAAATCACGATTCAAATCCTGATTTAAATCACTAGTAAAAAGGCTTGATTAAAATCAACTCGATTCAAATCATGATTCAAATCCTAATTTAAATCACTAGTAAAAAGGCTTGATTTAAATCAGCTCGATTCAAATCATGATTCAAATCCTGATTTAAATCACTAGTAAAAAGGCTTGATTTAAATCAGCTCGATTCAAATCACGATTCAAATCCTGATGTAAACCACCAGTAAAAAGGCTTGATTTAAATCAACTCGATTTAAATCATAATTTTGAAAGAGCAACTGTCCTCTCTGTCCCGCAGCAGCTCCTCCTCTGTCCCGCTGTTGACTCACTGACAAACCTGTTCACTTTAATGGGATGGCTGGTGATGCAGCAGTGACACAACCAGGTGAGGGACATGGTGGGCAGCAGGTGAGTGGATGCCCGCTAACGGGCACTGCCATGATGGATCTGAAATGACAGGTGCTCTTTAATATTATATTTATAAGCGGCTTAGATGGTTTCACTTTCATTTTCACTGCTTGCCCTTTGGCCTCACACTTTGACCCTGGTGCTAAACAATCATACAGTTGGTGAATTCCCCAGCCAGGTGGCTGGGGAATTCTGGGAAAATTCTGGCTGCGGAATTCTGGGAGTTGAAGTCCACAAGTCTTAAAGTTGCTTAATGTTGGAGCCCCCCGGATTATAGACATCGCCGTACATCCGCAGACATAGATGTTGTATGAGCAAATATAATGAAATATGGAACTGATTTGTACAAAACAGGGTAGATTATAATAGAATCTTAATTTTGGGGCTGCACTTGAAGGTGGAGCAAAGGTATGTGTGGCCCAAGGCATTTCATGGACTATGTCTAACAGCTTCTGCAATTTTATTTTATTTTTTTGCTTTGTTTCAAATACTCCCCAGTTTCTCTTGAGCTGAAATAGTTTCTCTCTTCGGTCCATGGAATATCTAAAGCTTTCAGGCTCTCTCCGGCTGCAGACTGAGCTGAGCGCCTTCAGCGTCTCTCGGCTGGCAGAAAACGGATGGTTGAGCTCCAGGGAGTTCCTAGCACAGCTGTAAACTTTCAGAAGTGCTCAGTAACGGCTGAGAAACCTATACAGTGGTGCGTTCCGATTCACAATACTCCCTTTTCATTCCTCAACGCTAAGGGGGCCGAGAGGAAGGGGGGAGGAAGCCCCTAGGGTTCCCGCTGTAAGATTAGCTAGGCTGAAAAATAAAGATGTTGATCTTGGTTGGACGTGCCTCAAGGAATGGATGCTAGGACCTTCCAGTGGTGGTGGGGGAGTCATCTAAGAGAAGGTGTTTGTGTGTCTGTCTGTCTGTCCAAGCAGGTGTTTAGAGGCCATCTTTCTGAGCCCACAATTTGTACGATTGTTGTATGTTGTGCAGCTGGCCAGCTGTTGGCCCCTGTTCCACAGCTGGATCTTCAGCCAAAACTTCATGCTCCATCAAGCTCTCTGGCGTAGCTGGTTGGAAATCCAGGCCTATTGGCATTCCCACCTGCAGACCAAAATGTAAATTCTACCCTATAAACAACCTTATCCTTAGCTTCAAGGCAATATGGAAAAATAAGGAGAAGAGAAGGTGCATTTTTTTTTCAAGAGGCAACTGGGCTTTCTGGTTTTTCCTTGAAGACGTTTCACTTCTCATCTGAGAAGCTTCTTCAGCTCTGAAGAAGACCTGAAGAATGAGGATGAGGTTGAGGATGTGGAAAGTAGGATGTGAAGCTGTGCTTTGATAAGAAAGAAAAATGGAGAGGGGAAGGAAGGAAGGAAAGGAAAGGAAAGAAGGAGGGAGGGAGGGAGAGAGGGAAGGAAGGAAGGAAGGAAAGGAAAGGAAAGAAGGAAGGAAGGAAGGAAAGAAGGAAGGAAGGAAGGAAGGAAGGAAGGAAGGAAGGAAGGAAGGAAGGAAGGAAGGAAAGGAAAGGAAAGGAAAGAAGGAAGGAAGGAGAGAGGGAAGGAAGGAAGGAAAGGAAAGGAAAGAAGGAGGGAGGGAGGGAGGGAAGGAAAGAAGGAAAGGAAAGAAGGAAGGAAGGAAGGAAAGAAGGAAGGAAGGAAAGGAAAGAAGGAGGGAGGGAAGGAAGGAAGGAAGGAGAACAGAAAAGACAGGGTACGTTGTCCATTGGAATTAGGCAACTAAAAATCCCAAAATATAAAATGAATAGAAAATAGAATAGAAAATAAGTTTATTGAAACTACAAGCAGTAGCTTATTCTGACACATTTTCAAGAGGGAGGATGTGGCTAGAGTGCCAGACATATGCAAACAGTGTCCTCCTTTGCTGATTCTCTGGTCAAGTGGCAGGGATCATGGTGATAATTGAGAAGGTCTTTCAGGTTCTCCCAGGTCCCACTTTCCTTTCCTAGACCTTTTTCTGGGGTTCATGTAGCCTCGCTTAACTTGCATAACAAATTAGTCTGTAGGACGCAGATATTCTTGGCTGCAAACCCTAATCTTTCCTCATGCTGAAAGCTGAAGATTTAAGTCGAATGGTGAAGAGGGCTGGTCATAACCCAGAGGTACCAAATGACTTTATGTTGTTTTTACTCCAAAGTCAGAGCTGGGTTTGCAAACTCAGAGGAAAAGCCATAATTCCTTTCATTCTTCTAATATATACAGTGGAGAAGTTTGGCTGGGGAGGTTTTTGTAACTCAAGAAACCTCCATCCACCCACCTTCAGAATTCTTGAACTCTGCGCGTATTAATATTCCGAGAGTTTAAAAAGTGACTTTTTTGCTGTGCCTGAGCTAAAATTGGCTTGCCGTTGGTGGGATCATCCAAGAAAAGTAGATTTTGATTCCCTGCCGGGGTACCTCAGTTGAAATGTTTCTCTATTAATTGTTCAAAGCAACTGACGCTCTTAGCTTCTGAACAAAAACGATCGTTGAAAGTATCATGCGTGCCACATTTGATGACAGAGGTTCTCAGCGATATTTATGGGCAGAAAATCCAATAAAGAATAAGGCCGTTTTTAGATGAATTTGATAGCCCTTTGTTCATATTCATTCTTTTTTCAGAAGGGAGGGAGGGAGGAAAGAAAGAAAGAAGATAGGGTGGGTGAGTGGGTGGTGGGTGGAAGGAAGGATGGATGGAAGGAAGGAAGGAAGGAAAGAAAGAAAGAAAGAAAGAAAGAAAGAAAGAAAGAAAGAAAGAAAGAAAGAAAATAGGGTGGGTGGGAAGGGAAGGAAGGAAGGAAAGAAGGAAGGAAGGAAGGAAAGAAAGAAAGAAAGAAAGAAAGAGTGGGTGGGAAGTAAAGAAGGAAGGAAGGAAGGAAGGAAGAAAAGAAAGAAGGAAGGAAGGAAGGAAGGAAGGAAGGAAGGAAGGAAGGGAAAGAAGCAACTTTCTCATTTATCTTCCCATCTCATTTTTCAGTTGTATCCTAGAGGATGAAAACAAAATAGTTTAAATCCATAACAATAGAATAATACTCCACTGATTAAATATAAATATCAAATACACAAGTTTTATTTTCATATCTGGCAATTATCTGGAATTAGGACTTAAAAAAAAATATTAACCGCAACATAAACAGAGGGATGAGTTAACTAAGATTTCTACAGCATTGAAGCAGCACTTTTAAAAGGAAAGTGGAAAACCTGTCTCCTTCGGGAGAGGGCTGAACAGTTCTTCTTTTCCTAAAAAGGAAAAAAGGAAAGAAAGAAAGAAAGAAAGTGAGAGAAGAAAGAAAGAAAGGAAGGAAAAGAAAGAAAGGAAGAAAAAGAAAGAAAGAAAGAAAGAAAGAAGGAAAGAAACTTGCTTTCCTTGCAAAAGCTCATTCATTGCCAGGGAAACCGAAAAAGGAACGATTGTATAATAGAGTGGCTTTGTTAGTAGCAATGTCACCGGAATTCACCCATCCCATATTCTGAATAATAATTTTAAAAATACCATGGTTTTTTTTTTTTCAAGGCAGCAGAAAACCCACAAATATTTCACCGCCCGGCTGCTTGTCTCCCATTGCAATATCTTTTGGTGGTATCAAATCTTTCCTCTCCCATTATAGTTTGACTTGTAACTCATTATGTCAGCAAGCTAGGTCCCATGAAGTTCAACTGAATTCCAGATGTCCATGTGGACAAACATCTCAATAGAAGAGAATATTTGTAATGCAGTGTTGAATTCTGGAGTCCTTTGGTGCTCTCTGAGCTTGGTGGTTTTCTTGCAAACATTGGAGCCAGTTCTTTGGCTCCAATGTCACGGCAGCCTATTTTGCTAGTGCTTCCAATGATATGAGGTCCCCATCATCAAAATACATTGCAAATGGAGAATTTTATACGAGTCTAGCAGGAGATGGACTGGAGCCCTCAGCACAAATACAACATCTTAGGGGTCTGTTTAAGGAGATCTTGTATAAGCTCAACAACTGACTCCTTTTCATTGTCCATGCTACAACAGGAAACTGAGCCAGTCCTGATGTTGTGTTGATGGCTTTATGGTCACTTCACCAGCTATTTTTGAAGAGCAACATTATCTCTATGATGTAAACATATCTTCCATCCTGGTCCTATGATTGTTGGTGCTTTGGAGAATAGCTTGACTCCCTCTTCTTTGGGGCAGCCCCTCAAATATTGGAAGACTGCTATCATGTCTCCCTTAGTCCTTCTCTTCATTAGGCTAGACATACTCCAGTTCTTGCAACTATTCATCTTACAGTTTTTTTCCCCAACGTTTTATGTGGGTATTAGATTTACCGTACATTTTTCTTTTCAATCAAAGTTTGCTACTGGGAGTCTTTTCTTCTTCTTCTTTTAATAAAAACTGCATTGACCTTGGAATTAAAGCTAATACAATCAACATAGTACTAAATACCGTTGGGGAATTCCAAAAGCGGAGCATAAAACTCCCGGAACATTAAAGGATTAAAATTACTCAGTGCTGCAACGAAGGACAAACATTGTGATTTCTGGCTGCATCTTTAAGGACCAAACACCCTCTGCTTCTCAGCTTAATTTTTCAGAGTGACAGGTTGAAACATTTGGGACAAGAGAACAGTCATCCCCCCCACACCCCCCAAAAAATGCATGAAACAATGGAGGTGAAATGGTTTCTCAAGGAAAATTTGCTTCTATCTGCATTGTCTACCTCACTAACAGCTGTCTTCTTTGGAAACTGTAATGAGGTTTAAAATATCTATGGAGATTCTCAGTCATCCAATTCATGGATGTCCCAAAGTTGCAGAGGTGGGTTCCTACCAGTTCACACCTATTTGGTAGAACCGGTTCATCAAATCTACCGAACCGGTTAGAAGAGGTTCCACCAGTGGACCCGGAAAGCAGGCCACACCTACAGAAGAGGTTCCAAAATTTTTTGAAACCCACCACTGGTGGGTGTGTAATGTCCCGCTGTTATCTACGCATTAATACTGATCTAGTAATATTTCCTTATACATTTTAGGAACCTTTCCTTACATAATTGGTGTTTTCTTTCATACTTTTGGATTTCTAATTTCTCTTTCCGTTAGTTGGCAATTGCTAAAACCAATTCCCACGGGAAAAAGTATTCAAAAGCCTTCTTAATTTTAATTGTCAATTTATTTATTCCTGCACATTGTAATATTTATTCATTTATAGATCTCTGTTTTTCCACTGTTGTGCAAACACAATTCCAGCAGCTGCTAACATGTGTAAAATTAAATATATTATATTATAATCCCTTTCAAATAGCCAACAAAATATTTCTGGTTTTAATTCCATATCTTGCTTTACGATTGCTTCTAACCACTAACTTCTGAATAGCTACTTGGACCGACCTAAGTACTAATTCATAATTTCATATCCGGTTCACATGGGTGGCAAGCCACTCCCATCCGGTCACATGGGCAGCAAGCCACTCCCATCCGGTCACATGGGTGGCAAGCCACTCCCACAAAGGAGGCCACACCCACAGAGTAGGTTCCAACAATTTTTGAAACCCATCACTGCAAAGTTGCTTCTTCAAAAGGCAACTGGACTTTCTCGGTTTTTACTTGAAGATATTTTGCTTCTCATCCAGGAACCTTCTTCTTACATTCAGAACTGAGGAAGCTTCTTGGGTGAGAAGCGAAACGTCTTCAAGGAAAGACAGAGAAAGCCCAGTTGCCTTTTGAAAAAAACGCCCTTGGGTTTAAGATGATCAAGAGGGAGGGAAGGAAGGAGGGGAAAGAAGGGAAGAAAAGAACAGACAGAAAAGGCCAAGTGGCGATATTTGATTTGAAACTTGAAATCATGAGTTCCATTGATGGATTTGAAAACCCAACACAATATCTTAGATGACTGAAAAAACACAAACAAGCAATTAAAAAAAGAACCCTAAAATAGATATTCTTCAACATTTGATAATCTAAATTTATTGATTTGTGGATTGATATCCCCGTGTCGCAGAAATGCAATTCCCTGGTTGATGATTGGGGATTAAAAACAAAGCTAAAATAACCCCACCACCACTACAAAACCAGCCAGAAATCAAGGACAACCAATCTACAGATGGAGAACATCAAAATATAATTTACCTCCCAGGATGAGCTCATGTGACTTTCTGGTCCCAACCTTGAGGGGGGGGAAGGGGCTGTTGGGAACAGCCAGGTCTTCAGAGCTTCCCTGAAGGCTAACAAGGTCAGGGCTAGTTGACACTGGGGACGGGGGGTAGTGGATGGTCCAAAGGGCAGAGGTCACGACAAGAAAAGGTATGCCCCCAAAGTCCCATCTAATGACCTTGTTTTAAGGAGGGCCCTGGGAGACTGTCCAATTGTGGTTGTTGGCTCAGCCTCTACTGAAAATCCCACACAAGGGATCCATCAATGCAGATAAAGATCCTGGTTCCATCAGAACTCCAGACATGGTTTCTATCTGTGTTGATGTGACATAGGCACGTGGCGTAGAGCAGAGTTTCCCAACCTTGGCCATTTTAAGAAGCATGGACTTCGACTCCCAAAACTCCCCAGCACCTCTCATGTTGCATCCTAACGCACCTCAAAAATGGAGAAGAAGCCCTCCTCCATGTGAATGACCACCTCCCAATCCCCATTCAATGTTTCTCAACCTTTAAGAGGTGTGGACTTCAACTCCCAGGGTTCACTCAAAAGATGCTTCTTCGGAGTTTGTTTGAGAACCTTGGGACCTTTCCCCAAAGGTCTTCTCCAGTTCCAGCCCTTGCAGATAGACCCGGAAGGAGAAGACTACCCAGAAGAAGTCAGCTGGTGAAAGTCAACTCTGTTTCATCCACGCAAGGAAAGCTGAGATGGAAGGGGGGGTGGGGCCCTTCACAGGTGACTAGGCGATAGGAGAACTCACACCTTGGTTCACACCACAAGCCGGGGGTGCGAAAGTGGATTCCATTTGTTCCTCTTGTGATGGCACCCAAGGGGAAGGTGTAAATCTTAATGAGACCATTTGGCGCTCGGAATGAACATGGCTCCTGAGGGCTGGGCTAGAATCAACGTTGCCAGAAGAAGCGTCTTAATTTGGGGAGAGTTTCTCTCTTGATAGAGGAACCCCCCCCAAAAAAAAACCAGCAGAGGAGAAAAAATATAATCCCCATTATTCAAAATGGATTAGCACAGTTGGGCCTCCAACACTTGTTCTTGAGATGATTTGGCAGGAGGCGAAGGGGAGGGGGAGGCAGGTAGCGGACCTCTGCAAGCAGCCTTCCATCAAAGCAATATGGAAGTGTTTAAAAGAAAAGGGGGGGGGTGCCACTAAGGGAGGAGGGTATTCGAGATCTGAACCTTTAAATTACAGCCATTCCTGGGCCTAACGATAAGTAAATAAACAGTTCACAGCTGCGTGGGCTAAACAGAGAAAAACATCCATCTTTGGAGGCGTGATTGCCCAGCGAGTAATTAAGTGTGAAATGTGAGCCCTCCATCATGTCAGCCGTGATACCACGGAGGGTGTTCAGTTGCAGATTCCCTGTGTCCCGTCGTCGTCCCCCCCCCACAATCCCTGGGTTAACCCTTTGGGAATCGGTAGACAGATTTGGCAGCATCTAATTCAAGGGGCAGCTTGAAATCCCTTAAAGTCAAAACCTTTGAGCGTGGTATGAACGAGGAACCGTTGTTTTCATGCCAGACTTGGAAAAGGGTCTTTTGTTTGGTTCTGGAGATTTGTGATGTGCATTATCAGATTAACAGAGTTGGAAGGGACCTTGTAGGTCATCTAGTCCAACCCCTCGTCCAAGCAGACCCTACGCCATTTTTGACAGATGGCAGTCCAGTCTCTTCCGGTGATGAAGCTCCCAAAACTTCTGAAGGCCACTTCCTGTTCCATGGGTTGATGCATGCAGGTCAGGGTTAGGGTTGGAACAGCTTGCCTTCAGAAGTGGTGGGTACCCCAACCCTTCAGGTTTTTAAGAAACTGGGTAGCCATTTGTCTGAATTGCATGAGCAGAAGGCTGGACTAGAAGACCTCCAAGGTCCCTTGCAGCCCCATGATTCTATGATCCACCCATCTTAAAGCATGCTGGCTGGGGAATTCTGGGAAATGAAGTCAGAGGCAGACCCAATCTGGAAATAGGGAGGGATCTTCAGACAATCTTTAACCAGTGGAACAACTTGCCTCCAGAATAGCAATAGCAATAGTAGTTAGACTTATATACCGCTTCATAGGGCTTTCAGCCCTCTCTAAGCGGTTTACAGAGTCAGCATATCGCCCCCAACAACAATCCGGGTCCTCATTTCACCCACCTCGGAAGGATGGAAGGCTGAGTCAACCCTGAGCCGGTGAGATTTGAACAGCCGAACTGCAGAACTGCAAGTCAGTTGAAGTAGCCTGCAGTGCTGCATTTAGCCACTGCGCCACCTTGGCTCCTAGGGTACTCCAACCCTTCAGGTTTTTAAGAAAAAACTGGATAGCCACTTGTCCGAAACGATTTAGGGTCTCATGCCTGAGCAGGGGGTTGGACTAGAAGACCTCCAAGGCCCCTTCCAGCTCTATTCTATTCTGCCTGATAGGGTGACTTTGCAAAGAACTCTGGGGATTGTATACAATAACAGAATAACAGAGTTGGAAGTTCACCCAAATGCTCGCAATTTCCCCAGCTTGTCTTAAGGACAACAACTTACTTTGGCAAAGGTTTTGAGTCGAATCACTGAAGGATATTGTGTGCAAGTTCCAGAGATTTAGAAATGGTTGCATTGCAATGTGATACAGGAGATCCCTCCACCTACGACCACAATTTAACCCCAAAAATCTGTTGCTAAGTGAGACATTGGCTGTCAATTAGCTAGATCAATTTTGAGCCAAGGTGGCGCAGTGGTTAGGGTGCAGTACTGCAGGCCACTTCAGCTGACTGCAGTTCTGCAGTTCAGCGGTTCTAATCTCACCGGCTCAAGGTTGACTCAGCCCTCCATCCTTCCGAAGTGGGTGAAATGAGGACCCAGACTGTGGGGGCAATATGCTGACTCTGTAAACCGCTTAGAGAGGGCTGAAAGCCTTATGAAGCGGTATATAAGTCTAACTGCTATTGCTATTGCTTCATTCTCCTTCACTTCAAAAGAACAAGACCCTGACTTCAAAATTGGATTGTATCCTTTTAATGACATTATCTCTGCCCTGTTCAAAGTGCCAGTTAATTCTCTCTGATTTCAGGGAAACTCACATTCAAAAAAAGGGTGCTTAAAATTACAATCTGGGTACTTTAAAAACAAAAAAAAAACCTACCAAAATCTCACCGAAATTAAACATGGATCAGATCAAAAATGATTCTAGTCTGAGGTGACATACATGTGCCCTCTAATTTTTATTTTTATTTTACAATTTTTACAAGACCAGTAGAGTTCCCAGACTAACAGTGAAAGTTATGGGAGCTTAAGTAGTTTATTGTAATGGCAATAAATCTGTTTAATAAATAAACAATGAGTGTTATTTTTCCCAGAGGTCCTTATAAGGCTGGTGTTGTCCAGTGTAATAATGAAAGTCGGAATCAAATGAAATTTCTGTGTACTGTTTTTGAAGATGCTACATACAATAAAAGGATTTCAAAAAAAAACAACTATTTATTTTATCATGAATAATAATATAGAAGAAAATTATGATGATAATTTTTATCTTTTCTCTTATCATTGTTCCTTTTCACCTACTTACTAAACATGGATTGTATGAACTGTTTTGTCCTTCCTTCCTTCCTCCTTCCTTCCCTACTTTCTTTCTTTCTCTCTCTCTCTCTCTCTCTCTCTCTCTCTCTCTTTCTTTCTCACATTAATAATTAAAGGATAAATATTCCCATAAAAAGATACAATATGAAAAATGCAGCCATGTTCTTAATTTTCAAAATTAAATGACGAAGCCAGGTGAGGGTGTGGACTATTTTTGGCCCTAACGAACAGCATTTGGAGAACAGAAATCTAACCACAGGAATCAATCATCCAACCCAATAAAGATTAGATAAATCAGCAAGGAATGATTCACTTAAGCCAAACAGAAATGGGTCCCAATCAATGGGAACAATACAATCTTGACCTTTATGGTCAATTGAAAATATGAATGCATACTATAAATTAATGGGAACTCTTTGTTCTAATCTTCACTTTTTCTCCTTAGAGATAGGTGATACTATAATACTTTAAAGACTCATTGTTATTTGATAGATAATTATGAATTTAAAGAAACAAGGATTGTTACAAATGAAAGAATATTAATGGTAATTTGAACGCATAATGCTCAATGACAGCGAAACATCCAGTTATGTTTAATGAAAACCAGTGATATTAATCCTACATTTAAGAATTGATGCACAAAAACTTGTAACTAAACGACATGCTTAATGAAATGGAGGAGAGTTGTTCTTTGTTCTTCTCTTGCTTTGTTTTGCATGTGTTGTTTTGTTTAAAAAGAATAAAAATATATTTTAAAAAAATACAATCTTGACCTTTGGGCAATGTAGAAATGGCTTAAGAATAACCATCTTGAGTTTCTTTTAGTTTGCCACACTATTTCAAGGCTGAGCATTTTATAGGAGGTTCCTGATTAATGAACAATTAAAGACGCAAAGGTGCTTTTATGGTTTTATGGTTTTATTATTTATAGGCCGCCCTTTTCCCTGAGGGGACTCCGGGCGGCTTACAATATATAGGGAGGGGAGGCAGGAGGCAGCTGGAGGAGGCAGCTGGATTTTCTTGTTTTTGTTTTCTGAAGATGTTTCGCTTCTCATCCAAGAAGCTTCTTCAGCTCTTGCAGGATAGAAGCTTCGTGGGTGAGAGGCGAAACGTCCTCAAAAAATAAAAACATGAAATCCCAGTTGCCTCCTGATAAAAAGCACCTTTGGGACAACCACGACCTGGATGATGGAGAATCTCTACAGACTTCGGACAATTAAAGGTATCAAAAGCAGCTTTGTTGGAACGGCGAACAGATCCGCGTTTCAATTAATGGGAGTTTTAAACAGCTATTCAGTGGAGATGAGGTCAAAGCTGCATCTGTAGACATTGTTATGTCCTCAAGATCTTAAAGGTTTTTCCAAGTTTGTGGTTCAGAAGACGCAAACGCCCCCTGATGGACCGTGTTGAAATCTCTCCTCCATTCCTGATGCAGCAGCTTTCTTCCCCCCCCCTGATAAAGATCTCAGCCCAAACTCCAAATGCTTTAAAGCAGATTTACAAAGTGAGAGTTTATCAGGAAGAAAAACAAAAAAAAAACGGTGAAGCGGAGGCTTGATAAATATTTGGGCTATTCTGTGGCACGCCTGCCCTTGGAAGAAGGTGGCTTCTGGATTTCAGCAAGGGTAAAATTATGGTGGTTCCAGCAAGATTGATCTGAGAAGCCCTCCAGGCTCACTTCGAGAATGGGAATTTTCGCACTTCCCAAGCGAGGAAGGGAAGAGTGCTGACAAGGCGTGAATCCTTCCTCACCCATCTCTTTAATTTTCTCCAGGCCCATGTTAAAGTCTTTCACCCTAAGGCCTATTTTAAAAAGGAGCAATGCTTGTCTTTCCATCTGAAATTAAGGCTTGTTCCACCCCAATGGAAGAAGGAACGTTTGAAGGCCATCTAGCCCCATAGCGTAACGAAAAAACAAATGTATAACAAAGATTTTTTTTAATGCCGTGCGTTACATCAAGTCAAACAGAGGGCAGCCGAATAGAAGGTAATAATGGCAGAATGAATGCAGAGCTGCCCGTGCTTAATAATTACGAAAACAACGGAATAAAACTTGAGCAGGCTCCAACTTGCTAAATGACCCTCCGTGAAATTCTGTGGCTTGAGATCCAACCTTTGCCAAAATTCTTCTGATATGATGTGTGAGCTGGAATGGGACGCTTTTCCTTTTGGGTTTCAATTGGGGAGGGAGGGGGCTTTATCGAAATAGCCCTTCCTATTTATTTGGCTATCGCATTCCTAAAACCTGAGTCAGAAGCGTTGCTCCCCAGTCCTATTTCTGTCCAAGGAAAGATGTCTAGTCTACTTAGGTCACCCTTCTTCCCCACTCAACAATCCCACCCGGGGTTTTCAGACAGAAAGTCCTTGTTCATGTGGGCGGCCGAAAACATTTGTATGGGAGTTAGAGCTGTCATACATGTAATAGAATTGTTTGGAAGAGAATTAATTGTGTTTCAATCCAACCCCAGAGTTTAATTAGCTGTAATTAACAGGTTCTATTGGCTGCAGAGGGACTTAAACTTTCCTAAATTTCCTTTTTTCCATTATCTTCCTTTCCTTTACTTTACTTTACTTTCCTCTTTTTCTTTCCTCTCCTTCTTCTCCTTCTTTCCTCTTTTCCTTTTTTCCATTATCTTCCTTTCCTTTCCTTTTTCTCCTTCTTTCCTCTTTTCCTTTTTCTTCCTTTCCTTTCCTTCCCTTCCCTCCTCTCCTTCTTCCCTATTTTCATTTTTTTTCTATTATCTTCCTTTTCTTTCCATATCAAGTAATTTTTGAATTTTAAAAATGCAGCACTTTCCAGAATTGGAGATATATTTTGATATGTGTTGCAAGAATAAAACATTTTAGATATTCACTAAGTTTGAACATCATAATGCTTTTCTTTCTTTTTCTTTCTTTCTTTCTTTCTTTCTTTCTTTCTTTCTTTCTTTCTGTCTGTCTTTCTTTCTGTCTTTCTTTCTGTCTTTCTTTCTTTCTTTCTTTCTTTCTTTCTTTCTTTCCCTATGTGTAGGCCAGGACTACAATCTAGATTTCTTTCTGTGGGTCATCATATTGTTAATGAACATCTTAATGTGTTAAAATCTGCTTGTAAATCCAATATATTCTTCTACAATTTTCTATATACCCAGTTTTATTGGGCTACTCATAAAATATTCACGGCCTGTGCTTAAATTAGCAATAAAGGAGTAAAATAACCACCCCCACAATGGACCCATTTCTTAGACATTCTTGAAAAAAGGTACGTCTGTCAAAGTATGACTATGAAAGGCGTTACTGTGCTAGTTGAAAAAAGACAAATGAAGGGGGGAAAACATTGCATGTGGAAAAAAAATGAAATGAATATTTTATACGTTACCCAATAAAACTGGGTATATAGAAAATTGTAGAAGAATATATTGGATTTACAAGCAGATTTTAACAAGTTCATTTTTATAAACAATGATCTCTCTTGAAGTTGCTCCACCTCCTTTTGGTATCATTATTATTGTTTACCTGCTAATCGAGCAGATAGTTACCGGCTGGCAAAGATGCTAGAAAAATGTGCATAGGTAAATAAACCCTCAAGTTACGTGGCATAAAATCTGAAGAGAGGAACAAAACAGGGAGGAAGTTTTGCAAAGAGAAGCAGAATTATGTTCCAGAATAAAGATATATCAGAAAAGTAAAACTTCAAGAATAAACAGAGTGCAGAGTTGGGAAGGACTCGCGTGTAATATTGCAAGCGATATGCATGAGCTCAGAGCTACCAGCGTTGCTTCGAAAGGGGTGCGAGCTTATTAAAAACGGGGCATCTTAGAAGTTCCCTCACAAAAGATATTTTAGCCTTGGGAAGGAGAAGACGGGATGTGAAAGACAGGCAGGGGAAAAAAAGGGACGAAAGATAGAGATATAATAGCTAGTGAGTGAGAAGGGCTTACTTTTCTCCTCGCTGCCTCGTCTTCTTTTCCTTAAAACAGAAGAGGAAGTGTGGTCTCCAACACAGCTTCAGAAATAGCTCATCAGGAAGCTGGCAACAACTCCAACTAAACAATCTTTGAAGGAAACACAACAAATGCGCAGTGTTCCTTATTTTCCTAACGTCGGTTTGGAATAGAGAACTGGACCGAAAATATGAAAGAAGTGGATCACAAATCTACTGGGCCTGTCAGTGGAAGAGAAAGATCTCTTTTTCTCCCCCCCCCCCTCCCTGCTCCCCAAAGGCCATCAAAGTTAAACGCAACTACATTTCATAGATGAAACCCCAAAACAAAAACGAAAAGGGCAACACAATTTTCCATGGCTTAAAAAAACCCACCAATGTTCCTAAAACATTTACACGGCAATTCAAAATTGGCTTGTTAGGCCAGACAGGAATATTTTTTCCAAAAGACAGAGTTATATAGCGTTTTTAATGTTGTTGGTTTCCCCCCCCCCTATGGATTTTTGTTTCGTAGTAATATGAGGGTAGGACTGTATCCATGTAAACAACTGTATTTTATAAGGAAATATATTATATCGAAGCATTACATCAGAAATGAGATTCTTTTCCCTCCCCACAGATCTATTTGCTTCCCCGCGCTGTACGATCTCTGGCCTTTCTTTCTCCGGGAAGACCCGAATCAAAATTGTGGTCCATTTTGACAATAACCGCTATTGTTCAACGTTCACTTTTGACCATAATTGGGGCAAAACGGTTAAAAGGATTTTGAAGGAGCCGTTTCTACATTCCAGGGTGATTTTCTACAACTTTCAACCGATAGAGAAAAATATTAAGACCGAACGAACACACGATGGATGCCGTTCGGCTTCTAACTGGCGCAGCGGATAACAAATCCACGATGTGTTTTGAAAAGGTGTGACTGTGGGTTTATTTTAATCACTTGGAAGTTGGCTAAAGGTTGTCAAAAACGCTAGGGGACAAATCTGACTTTCTGAATTCTTTCTTTAAACCGAAGGCAAATCTTTGTTTATTTTAAATTTATTCCCAAGGTCACCGAAGTGCCGCTGTCACAAAGAAACACTGTCTAGAAACGTAGGCAGACTCATCTACTTTTCTGGGGGGGGAAATGCAGAATTTGAGGCGGGGGAAACAGTTTGGGCTTTTGAAATCCTTTACCTGGAGAAATGTAACATTCACCTTTTGTATTTAACAGATTTTTTAAATTATTTTTTCCCTTCTACAACACCTTACAGTCATTACATCAACATTGTTATGTCATCATACCTGTACATGTATATAATATTTCGCTTCTATATTTACACACCTTCATACACAGTTCTTTATGTATTTATATATATTTATCAGCACAAAATAAACACACACACACACACACACACACACACACACACACACACACACACACACATATATATATATATATATATATATATATATATATATATATATATATATATATATATATATATATTCTGAGGTTTTCGCGGGTGTTAGTATGTAGGTCTCTAGTTGTTCGGGTTTTCTCCTGCGTAGAATTGGAGATGTCTTGGCGACGTTTCGACGAAGTCTCATTCGTCATCTTCAGGCTGCTTCAGACTACTTCAGGTTTGGTGTTTCCAGGAGTAGTGTGAGATCTCGGCTGTTTGTCCCTTTTTAATCCCCCACTGGCAGTTAAAATTTAATCCCCTACTGGCAGTTAAAAAGGGACAAACAGCCGAGATCTCACACTACTCCTGGAAACACCAAACCTGAAGTAGTCTGAAGCAGCCTGAAGATGACGAATGAGACTTCGTCGAAACGTCGCCAAGACATCTCCAATTCTACGCGGGAGAAAACCCGAACAACTAGAGACCTACATATATATTGTTTTTTGGCTTAATTAATTTTATTCTTGTTTTGTAGCCATTTGTACCAATTGTTCCAACTTTCATAATATTCCGACCTTTATCTTTTAATTTCAGTGTTAATTTATCCATCTCTGCACAAGCCAAAGTTTTTTTAATCACTAATTCGTCCCAGGGGGGTATTATTTTGTTTCCAGCATTGGGCAAATGCTATTCTAGCTGTAGTTAGCAGATGTGTTAATATGTACTTAATTTTCTTTGTATATTTCCCTTTTATTATTCCCAGTAGAAAGATTCCGGGTTTGTATTTTATCTGTTCTCCTGTAATTTCTTGCACCCATTTCCAAATTTTTGTCCAATATTTTTGTGTTTCCAGGCAGGTCCACCATATGTGATAATAAGTCCCTTGTACTTTTTTTACACTCCCAGCAGGTCGGCTTCGTGTTTGGGTACATTTTAGCCAATCTTGTTGGTGATAAATGAACATTCACCTTTTTATATTACTGTGCAAGTCGCCTAAATGTTTATCTAAAAGGAAGTTCCACCATATCCAACACGTTTGATAGAAAGATTCTCTCGTGGGACAATTCAACGCGGTATTAATCGCCTCATTCAGTACCTGCATTATTGACGACCACATTTTCGTCGAAGTTATTGTAACTCTTGTATTTCTACGGAGATTTCTTTTATTTGCTTATTTTGTATATGTCCATTAACTTTCTATTGGGGCAAATTATTTGCAAAAGTTCAAGTCAAAGAGCGTGCCTGGAGAAAAACACCACAAATACTTAGCAATAGCAATAGCAGTTCGACTTATATACTGCTTCATAGGGCTTTCAGCCCTCTCTAAGCGGTTTACAGAGTCAGCATATCGCCCCCACAGTCTGGGTCCTCATTTTCACCCACCTCGGAAGGATGGAAGGATGAG